>NC_043988.1:32659273-32959273 GCF_902150065.1 Myripristis murdjan
TGACAGCCCGTGAAGAAGAAACACAGAGCCCGAGTCATCGAGTTCTTCATCGACGTGGCCCGCGAATGCTTCAACATCGGCAACTTCAACTCCCTCATGGCCATCATATGTGAGTTACTGTGTTTTTAGCACTGATGCCACGACTCCACTTGGGTTTCATTCCAGAATACTCCAATCCAACTCGAGGAAAAAACTTGTTTTGCAATGAAGGGCCCGTGATTGCAAATTAATTCAGTCATGTTTAGTAGCAAGTTGTTCTTTTGTGCTGGCACTTGATTGAATGGGAGGTCACGCTGTTCAAATGATCTCATTTTTGGAATGAGATCCACGTTCTCGCCCAAAGAGCTTTTTTTTGGCCGTTGCGAAACCCGATCAGTGAACTAAACGCGTGCAGTTTGTCGTTTTTGGTGAGAATTTGCTGCAGAATCTGATCCTCCCCTGCAGCCAGAACCTCCACTGACGTCATCGTCCCGGCTTATTCACACGTTCCTTACAGAATTTACTTTCACTCTATAATGATAATCGGCGAGACGGACGTCATGCGTGCAGAAAATGGAACAGTAGAACGTACACGCCACATACTTGTACAATCGCGAGAGTTTGTCCTCCAGTTTAGGAGGCAGACGCTCGGTCACCGTGTCCCTCGCAGCTTTCTCACATCGATATGGGACCTCTTGTGTTGCTGCGCTGCGTTCAGTCAGAGATGGGAGTGTGAATATGTATCGAGTACTAGTTTATGCACATCGTGGCCATGATATCACATGCTGGCTGCGTTGCATTCAAGTGTATTGAAGCTCCTGCGACTGAGTAACTGGTGTCTCCGCCTCTTCTAAGACAAATTGTTGAATATCGGTGAAAAATTGCCACCATAGAAAGAAAGCCTCACTGCAAAAACTCAAAATCTTACCAAGATTATGTCTTATTTCAAGTCAAAAATGTCTTATTACACTTAAAATAAGACATGATCACCTCAGAAGTAACTTGTTTTTAGACAATTGTCTCTTGTTTCTAATTTTCACTTATTTCAAGTGAATTTTCACTTTTTCCACTGGCAAATTTTGCCAATGAAACAAGCAAATTTTCACTTGTTTCAAGTGAATTTTCACTTGAAACAAGTGAAATTTGTCCAAAAACAAGTTACTTCTGAGCTGACCATGTCTTATTTTAAGTGTAATGAGATATTTTGACTAGAAATAAGACATTTTTGACTTGAAATAAGACAAATAATCTTGGTAAGATTTTGCGTTTTTGCAGTGCTTGCTTGCTCGACTGACACCAAAACCTGACCCGACTTGTGTTTGTTGTTGTTGGGTGTTTTGGCTCTCAGACTCCATTGCAGGTGCGCTGAAATATCTCTGTGATGTCTTGTCAGTTATCCACGGGAATAAAATAAAAAAAAAAAAAATAAAAAAATACACCAAACTCAATGGACCCAGTAATGCAAGGTACATCAAACGTGTGGTTTCTAACTGTGTTAAACCGTGAGGCTGGCTGCACCGCGCGGCTCCCAGGCGGGACCATCTGAGGCTGAATGAGTGTGAACGAGGGCACCGCCGAAAAAGGGAAATATGTTTGCAGCAAATCCTCCCTGGGACAAATAAAGGTTAGACACACACTCGGCGAGCCAGAGCAGCCTGGGTAGTTGAGAGACCTCGCTGGAGGCAACGCACAGGCCCGACCGGCGGGGCTCCAAGGATCCAAGAGATGCCTGAGGTCCAGGCGGCCGGGGAAGAGGGCATCTGGTCAGGCTTACGGGCCCGGGGGCGGGGCGGGGCGGCGGCGGGGGCGGGGGGGAGGTTTGGGTGTCCGGCGGGGTGGAGCAGAGAGGGAGGAGGCAGCTGGAAAGGGACACAGCAACCCATCCAGGCAGATGGTCAGCACTGACCAGGGAGAGTGGGAGCTTACGAGGGAGGAGGGAGAGTGAGGGAGAACAGAGGGGGTTTTTGCGAGCAGGGGAGGATGGGATGAAGGGATTGGGGGGGAGCGGACGGGGGCGACGGAGAGGAGACGACTATATTGGAGTGCCAGCTGTCCTCGCTTTTGCCTGTCTCTGTCCCCAGAGAGAGCGCCACAGGCAAATCCCCTCCACACCCGCCGCTCTCCAGGGACCCGCAGGGGAACGCAGGATATTAGTGATGTGATTAAAGAAAACCAAACAAACAAACAAACAAAAAAAAAAGAAAGAAATGCTGCCTGTGTCCCGGTCTGGACGCTATCAGTGTCCCTTGGCTTCCTCTCATAAAGCCTCAGTCACATTGTGTGTGTGTGTGTGTGTGTGTGTGTGTGTGTGTGAGAAAGGGAGGAGACGTTGCATTAATGTTGGAATAAAAGGAGGGAGAGTGTGTCCCAACGGGGCAACTAGCACTGCCAGCACCTGTCCTGATACACACACACACACACACACACACACACACACTTACACACAGAGGCTCTTTGTGAGTAGATGGAGCTGTTTCCTAGGCACGACACGTTCTGACACACACACACACACACACACTCGCATGCCATTGTGGTCGGGCTTTAAACATTCATTGATTTCCAGCCCCGGACGCGGCGCGGAAATGCGGCGAAAGTCTGAAACGATTTCTTCTTTTCGAGTGAAGAAGTGAAGAAAACGACAAGAGGAGCTCGATAAGAAAACGCGGCGTTTCAAAGGCGGAGGAGGGCGCGGGACGTCCCATTCAGAACGCCTGAGGGTGTTGTTGTGTGTGTGTCGGCGTTATGAGGATAGCTCCGCTCCGGTGCTGACCCACGGTGTCTGAGGCCCCACTGCGCGCACACACAAATACAAACACACACACAAACACACACACACACAGAGGATTACCATATGGGAAGCAGAGTGTTGGGAGGGGAAACGAGGCGTGTGTTAACTCCATTGTTCCTTTGGCCTTTGCCTCGCTGCATCAGAAGAAACAACAGTAGAAAGAAGGGGGGTGGAAGGAGGTTTAGAGGAGGGGGGGGGGGTTAAAGGATGACAGCCATGGGAGGAAGGGGGGGATGTGTGTGTGTGTGTGTGTGTCTGGCTCAATGGGAAAATGCCATGTGTTAATGCGAGCATGTTTGGGTGTTTGCCTGGCCGTGTGATATCTCTCTCATTGTCGCCTCGTCTCTTTCTTTCTTTTCTTTTTTTGTCTCTTTGCTCCACTTTGCAGCTGGCATGAACATGAGTCCCGTGTCCCGGCTCAAGAAGACCTGGGGCAAAGTCAAGACGGCCAAGTTTGACATCTTAGAAGTAAGTTGACCCCCCCCACCAAAAAAAAAAAAAAGAGAAAAAAAAAAAAAAAAAGACTTGATACTGCGACTCTTGCTGTTGCCGCGACTGTGACATGAATTTCAATACACGTGGACGCGGCGTTTTCCCGCATAATTTCGCTCTCCGGGGCTCCGGAGAGGGACGTGAGGTGAAAAATTAGCCGCCGACGTTCAGGATTTGTTGGTGTGATGAACGAGCGACTTCACTAACGGGCCGGCCGGACGAGGAAAACGCAAAGAGAAAAGTAGCCCTTCGCTGTTTTTAGGAGGCTGTCGTCATGAATATCTTAATTTCATTTTGTTTTCCCAATTGATTGTCCAGCTGTAGAGCTAAGCATGTGTGTGTGTGTGTGTGTGTGTTTGCCTGTGTGCTCACGCATATTAGTGCCTGTTTGATTTCTGGTGTGTGCAGCACTGATGACTAACCGTGTTGCGGGCGGGTGGGGGAATTGTTGGGTTACGCGTGACGACAAAGACAGATGACAGCAGCCCCGCCGAAAGAGACTTATGAAAATGTATCAGCTTTAGATAGAGGAGGGCGGGAGGCGGGTGTGTGTGTGTGTGGGGGGGGATTGGCTTTGCACTTCATACAGACATGACTCACTCGTATCCCACGGAGATGGAGGAAAAACAAGCAGCATCATCGTGCTTGCAGCGTGCTCGCCTCGCATTAGGGCCCCGCGCAGCTGAATGGGAACATTTCATTTTGATCCGCGGCGAGCGCCTGACAGACGGCGAGGAGGAGGAGGAGGAGGAGGTTCAGCGTCCGCCCCCCCCCCCCACAACAAGCACAGCATTTTATTCTCACAGTATGATATCATGGCACGGAGAAAATACACATAAACCAGCTTTGGAAAGTCCCCTGAAGCGGCGTTAGGGAGAACATTTCGGTCCTCGTGGGTACAGATGACGACGCACATAATCTCAACTTCATTTATTTACACAGGTTTTTCGTTGTTTTGTGCCGCCTTGTCAGCATCTGCACTGCAACAACGCAAAATCTTACCAAAGCAAATTTTCACTTGAAACAAGTGACAGTTGTCTATAAACAAGTTACTTCTGAGGTGATCATGTCTTATTTTAAGTGTAATGAGATATTTTGACTAGTAATAAGACATTTTCGACTTTAAATAAGACAGAAGAAGAAATACTCTTGGTAAGATTTTGAGTTTTTGCAGTGTGTATATCAAAATGTTTCCTGGGTTAGAATTGACACTGAAGACTGAGGACCATGATTAAGTCTGATGGGTCAAGTGCTTTGAGAAACCAGTATTTCATGCACCAAGTTATTTGGAATAACACGATTCTTCTATAATAAAAATAGTATAAAGTCCAAGAAATAATTGTAGAGAAGATGGGAACACGCTCCCCGTCAATATCAGACACACTACAAGTAGATTTTCTTTTAAAAACGTAGTAAAACAAAAACATTAATTTTTCATAGCGATTATTATGTTTTTGTCAGTCTCCAAATTTGTATTGTTTTTATGTTTTGCTATTTGTTGCGTATTTGACCATGATGTCGTTTTTGTTTTCATTGTACGGCTCTTTTTGTCTTTTTGTGATTTTAATTATCCCTTTTTGTTTTTTGCGTGGACCCCATCAAGATGAGCGACCACTCTCTGCAAGATAATGGGGATCCAAATAAAGAAAGGCAGGCGAAATAATAAAAGATCATTTTAACGTCCCAATCTGACAAATTCCATTTTTCAGCGGCGGCTTCAATGCCGTATTGCTGTTTATTTGAAACCTGTCATTACCGCTCTGCGTATTTCTGCTTTTCTTCCTTCTTTTTTTAAATCTAACCCATAAAAGTAAAGAAGCGAGTGCATAAAACACAACAGAAGTGCACTGCAGCTATTCTCGGGAGACATTCGCACACTAGTGCACGGGCCAAGTCTAGTGCAACGGCATCTGCAATGGTAACAAACCAACAAATCTACCATCAAACATGGAGTGACGGCTCCGCGGGGAGGAGGTGGAGGTGGAGGGGGGGTCCGGGAGGCGGTGAGCCCCAGATGCTGAGGTCTAGCCGGGGTTCAGATCACACACTGCCCCCCCGCTGCACCCCAGATATGAGCGGGGGAGAGGCTAACTAAGCCCAACAGGCTGTCAGGCTCCTCCACAGCGGCCTCTTGAAAGGCAGCAGATCTGAGGTGGCAGGGATCTGGAGGCGAGTCGGGCTGGGACCCTCGGCGGGATCCCGGCGCCTTCAAAGGCTCCAGGTTAGGAGCCGCACCTTCCTCCGAGCTGGAGTTCATTTGCTTTCGTCGAGTTCCTCCCTCCTCCCTTCGTCTCTCTCAGTCTTTGTGTTTCCCTTTGTCTGTCAGCCGCACACGTTTCCTCTTTTTGTGGATTTTTTTTTCCCCCTTCCTCTTTTGTCTCTGTATTTGAGGTGAATCTCCCCGAGTTTCGGTTTCACCAAATCATATTTGTTGTGCCGGCGGTGTCGAGGTAATTTGCTCCTCGGCTGCAGGTTTGATGGAGGTCACACACTTGATAGCTTCATCCATCTCCTGGCCGTCCTGTGGGGTGACACAGACTGAGATCCTGTCATGCCACTGAGGCTTTGATTGAGTTACTGACCTGTGTGTGAC
Source organism: Myripristis murdjan (assembly GCF_902150065.1). Lineage (NCBI taxonomy): Eukaryota > Metazoa > Chordata > Actinopteri > Holocentriformes > Holocentridae > Myripristis > Myripristis murdjan. The sequence goes on from NC_043988.1 coordinate 32,665,126, forward strand.
ACCGGGGCCACGACTGGCCCCGGTGTAATTTTCTTTTTTTTTTTCTTCTTTTTTTTGTAATTCTTCTTATTATTAATTCTTTATTATATTATGTATATTTAGAATATTATTTATTTGTTCAATTTGTTCATTTCTTTAAAAAAAAATTTTTTTTATTATTATTTATTATATTATTTATATTTATCATATTTATTTTTTTAATTTGTTAATTTTTTCTTTTCCTGTAATTTTCGTTATTTATGAAATTAATTATATTTATAATATTTTATGTGTTCAATTTGTTCATTTATTTTTTCTTTTTTCTGTAATTTTCTTTTTTATTATATTATTTATATTTATTATATTGTAAGTTTTAGTTCATTTCTTTTTTTGTCATTTTTTATTATCATATTATTTATATTTATTATATTATTTATTTGTTCAGTTCACACCGGGGAGGCCAAGGCAGCATCGGTTGACTGTTGTTTTGAATTTTTAGACTCTAGCCTCCAGAAATGTCCCTCCACGGCTCTTCCTCTCTGTGCAAACCGGTGTTGTTATATTTTCAGCCTCACGACAGGAAATGGGACTTGAAGTTGAGATTCGCCCCCGTTTGAATGTGACAGCCTGTTGGCGCTCTCTGAACCCTCTGGCTCCTCTGAACCCGGCGGCTGACAGTCGAGCTCGGTGAAAGAAGTTCGCCTGCGGTAAAACTGACCCTGTGCAATTTTCTCTCTTTAGCACCAGATGGATCCTTCCAGCAACTTCTACAACTACAGGACGGCGCTGCGAGGAGCCACGCAGAGGTCGATCACCGCCAACAGCAGCAGAGAGAAGGTGAGGCCGCGGCGCTGGGAACCCGCCCAAACTGTCTTTATCTCTTTGTTTGGGATAGATCATCTCTCAACCACAACTGTTCAAATCTAATAGCTTAATGTCCCCTTACTTAACCAGAAAACATGCAGAACTTGTAGAGGATGACCTTTTCCAAACTGTTAGGCTCCAGTTTTTAATTCAGCGTGCACACGATCCATCTGGTAGCACTTACTTAAGTACAGCATCGGCTTTTATAACCCGTTTGCCCGTTTCCTCGCCCCCGTCCCGGCGGAGCGCGCTGAGCCTGGCCGTTGCAAGCGGCGTAAATCCATTTTATAGGTTGATATTTTAAAGTTTAATCGAGTGAGCATTGTAGTTAAACTCTCATTCAAGCCGCCGGTGGGAAATCTCCGTTCAAGTTCGGGCCGCGGCCTCGTCTCGGGGCGCGGTCGGGTCGGCGGTGGTCGTCGGAGCGTAATCTGCCAAACAGCCTGAGAACATTTTCCCCGTTCGGAGAAATCCAGAAGCCTGTAGACACACAAGTTGGAAGGAATATCTGCCCTCTTGCTCTTAACCCACATTTAGGGCACATAGCTGACACTTTGACCCCCCCCCAAACTGATTCGATTCATTCGTTTAGGGCTTTATTTAAGGCTCGAAAATCACTGAGGTTTCTTTCATTGAGAACGACGTCGAGATTCAGAGAAGCAGGGATGTGAGAGAGTCGATCTTCACGTTGTGTCGTTGATAATTCCACGCGTTTGGTGACCGATTTTTCAAGTTTCTGTAGGACTTAAAGCCAAAGACTCAGTTTGGTCCTGTGGTCCGGAGAATGTCCAATAAGGGTTTTATGGTTGAAAATGCCGTGATGTGTGTCACAGGTAATGAATCTGAGGGCAGAATGACAAACTGAGCCGAGGGGTCTATTTCTTTGTGTCTGTAGATTATATCGCCATAATCTAGGACTGAGTTTTCCTACAGCTGGATCGGTTTCTGTACAAAAATCCGAGTTTTTGGCGCAATTTTGGCGATGAGATTTTCACTGTGATGTCCTTTACATCTCGCTGCCAGATCCTTGACAGCACACCCGGCCGTTGCAGGGATTAAATATGTGACCTTTCGGTTTGAGATTGCTTAGGCCACCCAAACAAAATACTTCTTCAAGTGTTTGCTGACGCATGTTGTGTTCCCCCCTCAGCAGCACAAACTGTTCCATCACACTCTGAACTAGTAGCAAAAAAAAAAATCTAGATGGCTATCACGGTGCTTTTATGGACTCAGACAATGAACTCGAGCGCAGTGTTGATGTCGAGGTCCTTGTGAAGCGCTCCAGCCCCGCGATCCCGAAGCGAGCAGGCATCCGAGCGGCCGCTCGTTTGTGCCTTGTTATCGTCTGCGAGTCATGTTCCCATCTTGTTTACGCTATAAAAAGCCCCTCGAGGGGACTTGGACAGAGGACAGAGGTTGCGTAACGGAGTGTGTGAAGCTCAAAAAGGGGGCCGCGGAGGTCGAGCTCTAAGTGGGTCACGATAAGGGCCGAGCCGCACGTCACAGCAGACCAGGAGGGCCTCGCTTTCCTCCTCGCTCCACTACGTCCTGTTCCCTTCACCCGAGGAGGGAAAAGAAAACATGGCCGCCCGCCAGATCACATAGCGTTCCGCGGCCGCCGGCTCGAGTTGCCCACCCTGACCGCGTTTGAACCGCCGTGATGCTTGTGGCTCGATAGCGGTTGGCTCGCCCTCGCGTCATCACATGCTCAGGAGTGAAGAGCAGGGTTTTCTCAGAGACGGGGCAAAACATTCAGAGTGGATCTGGGTCCCTGAGGTTTGTCTTGTCTTTTTTTTTTTTGTTTTGTTTTGTTTTTGGGAGAGAAATCTGCGGTTAGCACGGAGAAGCAGGGGTATGCAAACAAACCGGGACACGGGGACAAGAGGTCGGGGTCACGAAACGGAAAGTTCCCAGGCAGTCTGGTATGCTCGTGCCCTCCTGACCTTTACTGTTGTTGGGAATGGGATGGAGGGGGAAGGGGTTGTTTATGGTCTTTTGCAGGCACGCAGAAAGCAATTGACTTTGTCGGAGGAACACGAGTAACTCAGCCAACATTTATGCAACAGGTTTTTTTTTTTTTCTTCCCCCGACCCCATTTCGCCGGCCGTTGCCCGTGTCAGTGTGGAGGAATAATCAAAAGACAGTTGTTGCTATGTTGATCCATCCGGGTGCAATAACATTTTAGCAAATGCCAAACGGCTGATCTAAACCAGACGTGGATGGCGTTCCACACGTTTTTGCTTGTACAACAGCGGCCCGCCGAGTCGTCTTGTGAGAGGGGGAATGCAGACGGATTACATTTTGCATCCAGTTACACAACTTGATTTGCGCTCCGGGCTTGGATAACGACGGGAACATTTCAGAAAGAGGAACTCTCTGTTTGACACGCCGGCACCTTGTTTTTCAACTGGACGGTCCAAGATTATTCTCTAATGGTCAAGTCATCACCTAAACACACAAATAAAGAACACCGGCTCTACTAAATAGATTCCTTCAGGGGCTCTTACATAACAGATTGATCTCATTTTTGCAAAAAAATGCCAGTGACGCCCTTCTGGCTCCGAGCTCCAAGCACTTTCTTCACTCAAGGGTAGGGCACATGTGCAAAGAGCAAACACTGTTTTATGTGAGTGTGTGTGTGTGTGTGTGTGTGAGAGAGAGAGCAGACATCACACAATACACCCAAAGCACCTGTCCTAACAGTCTCTCATTGCCCTCGTAAAGCACATCCTCCCCTTTGCCGTTTTTTGTTTTATTCGCCCCGTTCTTGGCTTCGCTCGCCTCCAGTCGACCGGGAAACTGGCAGCACATCCAAAAGCTTCGACGGGTCACATGTTCACATCAACACGCCTGCCATGCAAATCAACGGTGAACGCAGATTTAAGAAGAACTTTAAGCAAGAAACGGCTTAGAGAGAAGTTTGTTTTCCACATCCATCTTAAGGAAGGAGCTAGAAACACGAGGCAGGGACATGCAGCGCCCGTCGCAATTAGAATAAACATCAAAAGCCAAAAAGCGGTTTGTTTTTTAACAGAAACGCTCGATGTGAAGTATCTCAGGGGGCGTACGCCGTTTGGATCGGCGTAACGCTCGAGCGAGCTGAGCCTTTCTGGCTCCTTTCCCTTTGGCGTTCTCTTAAAAGCTCGGCTGTCATGAATGTTTGATGTACCTGGGCTGAGATCGGACGGGACGGGCCGGGACGGGACGGGCCGGGACGGGACGGGACGGGACGGGACGGGACAGGACAGGGACTCCGTTTTTTTTTTTTTGTTTTTTTTTGTTTTTTTTTCCAACTGCTGTTTTGTTCGCCACCATCCTCTGTGACTGATGGTGGTCATTTTTGTTTTGGGCCCCTAATCGAGGAAGGAAAGCCATGTGTTTTGTCCAGGAGCCACAGTGGCTGATAAATCCCCAAATTAACCGGCCCAAAGTGATTTATTTATTTATTTATTTATTTATTTATTTAAAAGAACAGGTCAGTGAAATGATGTCTGCGGCCAAAGTGGCTGATCAAGAGCAAAAAAATCCCATCGGCTGAAAATTTACTGTAAATTGACTGGTGGATGACGGTACTCCCCCCCCTCGCTCTGGTCTCCATCAACATTGGAGGTGGAGCTCGTTCTCTTTCGCTGCGACCCAAAACTCCGCGTGAAGGTGTTGCTGAATTATTGAGGGGTTTTTAAATGGGACTTTTTTCTCTCCTGCCAAGCCTCTCCTCGGTCACGCTTCTCCATTTTTTTCAGCCGGGGGAATTTATCTCCGGTATTTTTGGGAACTTTTGTGGTTAGGAGGGCGAGGGCGAGTTTCTCTGGAAAAGTGTTTAGCCCAAAATCAACTCTTTTTTTATTTTTAGCTCTTTATGTAATTTGATCTCATTTTATTATTAGGTCTTCTCTTCATTCAGCTTTTTTCTTTGATTTATCCCTAATGATTAAATCTATTTTATCTGCTGTTTTTATTTTATTTTTTATTTTCTCTCATTTATTTTTTAAACTGTAAATCATAAATAAATATTGGTTTTTTTTTTTTGTTTTTTTTTTTTTTTTTTTTTTTTGTTAATCCAATACCAGGTGTTTATTTTGGTCTTTGATGCTGGTTGGCAGATTTAAACACACCTTGTCTGTACTGCATTAATGATTTATATATTTTTAATGGATTCAGCTCTCAGGTATTTAGAGTAAAACTGAAGTGGATCGCAGACGGGGAGGAAAGACAAACTGTCAGAAAGTATTTTTCCCCGTCATCCGGTGAAATTCGACATTCCTCTTTGTGATGCCGCTCCTCTGGATCGATGTTTATATGAAACACCTGAGACCTCACACAGCGATCTACCTGGGAATCAGCTGGAAACCCCCTCCCTTCATGTCTTTTCATTGTAATTTAATCTCTCTGTCTCTCTGTGTGTGTGTGTGTGTGTGTTGTCTTCCAGATTGTAATCCCGTTCTTCAGCCTCTTGATCAAAGACATCTACTTCCTCAATGAGGGATGTGCCAACCGGCTACAGAGCGGACACGTCAACTTCGAGGTAATTTTAATCACAAATTCCCCCCGAGGGAATTTCCACCCAGCAACAACTGACACCAGGTTTTTACCTTTTTTTTTTTTTTTCTTTTTTTTTTTTTTCCGTAGCCTACTTCCCCAAATTCTCAACATCAGTGTGTGTTTTCTATGCAGGGCAGCAGGTTAGGTGGTATTTTCATCAACTTCCCTATAGGGATTGAGGAAGTAAAGCTTATTTTTTTTGCAGTTTCAGCTGCGTTTCCATGGAAAACACACTCTGTAGTGACCAAATACACACACACACACTCACACACACACACACACACTCACACACACACACAAGTGTTTCCACTGACCTTTGTTGGCCGCTCGTCTGAATCAGAGGCTTATTTTTAAGCTTCACTGTCCAGAGAAGGGCGGCTGAGCCCGCACGCCCACTTTTCAGCACCACCCTGTTTCTTAGTCATGCAGGCGGTGGATATGCACACGCAGGAGGGGGGGCAGTCCTGCTGCTGCCTTGCTCAAGAGCAGCAGGATGGTGAAACATTAATACAGATTTTCTTCCACACTGCAAAAACTCAAAATCTTACCAAGATTATTTGTCTTATTTCAAGTCAAAAATGTCTTATTACTAGTCAAAATATCTCATTACACTTAAAATAAGACATGATCACCTCAGAAGTAACTTGTTTTTAGACAATTGTCTCTTGTTTCAAGTGAAAATTTGCTTGAAACAATTGAAAATTTGCTTGTTTCATTGGCAAAATTTGTTTCTTGTTTCTAGCTAATTTTCACTTATTTCAAGTGAATTTTCACTTTTTCCACTGGCAAATTTTGCCAATGAAACAAGCAAATTTTCACTTGAAACAGGTGAAAATTGTCTAAAAACAATTTACTTCTGAGGTGGTCATGTCTTATTTTAAGTGTAATGAGATATTTTGACTTGAAATAAGACAAATATTCTTGGTAAGATTTTGCGTTTTTGCAGTGCAACCTGCCTGGCAACTTGGAGTTAAGCATTCATATTTAGCACTGTTTGATTTTGCTCATTTTTAGCGTAGCACAGGCTTTACTTCAGTCCTCAGGAGTAATACTATTACTACTACTACTACTACTAATAATAATAATATTAGAGCTGCTTTTCCTCATGGACAAGAGGGTTGACCTGAGCCCCTTGAAATAATTGAAATAAGTTTTTAAAAAATGAGTGAGGAGCATCAGAAAGCAGCCGTGCGAAGGTTCACCGTTTTCACTCGTCTCTCCTCGGTTGTGTTTCAGAAATTCTGGGAGCTCGCCAAGCAGGTGAGCGAGTTCATGACCTGGAAGAAGGTGGAGTGTCCGTTCGAGAAGGACCGCAAGATCCTGCAGTACCTGCTCACCGCGCCGGTGTTCAGCGAAGATGGTACGCCAGCCAATCAATCAACCAATCAATCAATCAACCAATCAAAGAAGCCTTATTCATATAGCAGCTTTTGTGCACATTTTCAATAAAAAGCGCTAAATATTGAGGCAATAAAACAACAGTAAACTGAAGCACGGGGCACCAGATGCCTTATAAAGTTCATGCAGTTCGATTATGAATCCATGTAAATTTGGTTATTAGATGAATCCTGTGACCTGGAATCATATTAACGAAATATTGTGATAAACTGCTTGCTCATCATCCTCATCCAGCATAGAGACGTGTACCAATCCTGTAATCCAGGAACAGGAACGAGTGTCGGCTGTGTTTAGACTCTTAAATGAAACTTAAATTAGCGTTTGTTTGTTTGTTGTTTTTGTGCCTCCTTATCGGAGTGTTTGTTGGTTTAGAATGCAGCCTGACTCAGCAGATCAAGGGGGAATTTAAATTCAGCACGGGATTTTCCTCCAGCTCGAGCTTGTTTAACGCTCCACCTCGCAGATTAAATTATGCAGAGGCTTTGAGAGCAGACGTAAGGAAGGGCAGCAGCGGTTTGAAACGTGGAATCAAATAAAACAAGTGAAATGAGTCTCAGTCTGTTAGATTTCACTGAGAAGGTTCACTCTGCCTCCATGTCACAAAGTACTCTGCAAAAAGTCAAACTCTTACCAAGATCATTTGTCTTATTTCAAGTCAAAATGTCTTATTTCTAGTCAAAATATCTCATTACACTTAAAATAAGACATGATCACCTCAGAAATTACTTGTTTTTAGACAATTTTCACTTGTTTCAAGTGAAAAAATTTTGCCAATGGAACAAGCAAATTTTTACTTGTGAACAAGTAAAAAGTTATTTCTGTGCTGATCATGTCTTATTTTAAGTGTAATGAGATATTTTGACGAGAAATAAGACATTTTTACTTGAAATAAGACAAATAATCTTGGTAAGATTTTGACTTTTTGCAGTGTAAAACTCCTCATCTGTTGGAGAGTCCACACTGCGTCCTGTTCAGAGGAGATCCATGCCTGTTATGGGTTGACACACAGATTAAAAAAAAAGACACGCTGTCTCAGGATCAGTAATCAGAACTGCACATCTTTCAGCCGTTATAGATATATATACGCTTATGCAACTACGCTGGTGTTTTGAAAACAGAGCGGGCCGTGGGTGTGTTTTAGGACAGTCACAGTGGAGCTTACCAAGAATATTTGTCTTATTTCAAGTCAAAATGTCTTATTTCAAGTCAAAATGTCTTATTAAACTTAAAATAAGACATGATCACCTCAGAAGTAACTTGTTTTTAGACAATTTTCACCTGAAACAAGTGGAAATTCGCTTGAAACAAGTGGAAATTGTCTAAAAACAAGTTACTTCTGAGGCGATCATGTCTTATTTTAAGTGTAATGAGATATTTTGACTAGGAATAAGACATTTTGACTTGAAATAAGACAAATATTCTTGGTAAGATTTTGAGTTTTTGCAGTGTGGATGAAGGTGTGTGTGTGTGTGTGTGTGTTTTTTGAGACGTGACAGTCAGCAGAGTCCATGATGTGAAACTGTGCCTCATCTCTTCCTCAGCTCTGTATCTGGCGTCGTACGAGAGCGAAGGTCCTGAGAACAACATGGAGAAGGACAGATGGAAGTCTCTGAGGTGTGTATAACCTCCTCTCTCTCTCTCTCTCTCACACACACACACACACACACACCCCACCCATGATGCCCTGAGGGGTTTAGAGTCTCTCAATCACGGCTGTCACCCTGCATTCCCTCCTGCGTCCGTGTCGACCACGCAAATGCAGCGGGATGTGGGTCACACACGCATGTTGACCTACACACTAGTCAATAAAATCCATTAAACACACACACACACACACACACACACACACGCACATGCACAGTCTTTGGGCAAAGCGTCACGTGTGCACACCCCGGACACCACATCAGTCATTTTCACACAATTACACACACCACACTCCCTTATCACACAGCACTTTTGTGTGTGTGTGTGTGTAAGTGTGTGTGTGTGTGTGTAAGTGTGTGTGTAAGTGTGTGTGTGTGCAAACCTCCCAGAAGATGGATGAGAGAGGATTGTCTTTGTTGGGTTGGGACTAATTCGTTCAGTGAAGCCCGAGGGAGCTGACAGAGGGAGATTTCCTCCTGCTGGTGCCCGGCCTGCATCACACTTTAACACACACACACACACACACACACACACACACACACACACACACACACACACACACACACACACACACACACACTTGGTTCTGCGGTCGCTCTTTCCTCCGATGGGCGGGAAGTGATGCGTTCCAAATTTCCCACATATTTGGGGAAAAATCAGAAGAAGAAGAAAAGAGAAACTCAAACTCCAGCAACAGAAAACCCAAGTCCCGCCCACGCCGCTTGATTGACAGGCGACCTGCTTAGCACAAAAGATGGAGGAAAAAAACAACAAGGATCTCAAAGATTAGGATTACATAATAATAATCTGCCACTCACTTTGACAGTAAACTAAATATTCCGTGTAGAGGAAGGTGAGAAGGTGAAAATTAGAATCTACTGTATGTAAATTTTTATTTTTATAATCTAATGGATTTGAAATATTCATCTAGAATGAGTTTGGTGAAGCTTGGAGATAAATGTTGATTTGTTATTACCTCCCAACTGTCGCCTGCTGACCATGAAAACCACAGCCCATCGTGTTGCCATGGAGTTTATCCACCATAAATATTTAGAATTTAAATGCAGAAGTTAATCATACAGGAAAATGTCTCCAAAATGTAAAAAAAAAAAAAAAAAAATTGGCAGATCAGCTCTTTATCTGGGCTGAGGTTTAATGTGAAAGTTGGTGCAGACGTTTAAAAGCAGAGCTGCTATTTGTGGAGCGAACAAATGAGTCACAGCGAAGAGGAGTCACTCTGAAGCCGGTCAAAGGACGACCACACACACACACACACACACACACACACACGCCCAGCCAACCCGACACATGAATCAGACGGGTCGGTGTGCTGGTTGGGGTCGGGCCTCGGGTCGGAGCGGGTGTGTGTGTGTGTGTGTGTGTGTGTCGGGGGGCGACTGCGCTCCACTTGGCCGTGTGTGTGGTCACGTTTCTCCCGGAGCTGGCCAAACGTCTCGGGCCCCGTGAGCCTCTGAGCCTCCACGCTGCGACACGATCTGTCACTTTATCCCAGCCGGGCCCCGTCAGCGGAACGTGCCGCTCGGCTCAGAGACACACACACACACACACACACACACACACACACCGCCGCAGTCATGAGGAAATAGAGAAAAGAGCGGAGGGGTCGGAAGTCTCAGAGCGGATTAACCAACATGCAGGATCTGATGCAGCGACTCACTTTGTGCTTTTGGATCGGAAACCTGGACTGGATATCAGAGCGTATTGATCGAATAACTAATCTGCTAAATCAATCCAGTTTATTATCATTATGCATCATAGTGCAAGAGCGCTTCACACACAGGCAGGGAAAGGAACAGTAGAATGTACCATTTAATATAATATAATACAATAAAAACAGAAAACAATCAGGGGAAAGCAGGTTATAGGATGAATGTGACGTTAAAGTGGATAAAAACAAGATTAAAAAAAAGAGGCCGTGATCAATAACCAGGAGTCCCTGAACGCTGCGTTTGAAGAAGTGATTTAGAAAATGACATTGAATCGGCCGCTTCAATCAGCTAAGTCGCCCGAGGCCCGGCGCTCGGCTCTGATTGGTCCGCTGGCAGGCCGGCGCCGCAGCGAGCCCTCAGGTGAACTCAGCGCGCCGTGAGTCCCGGGTCACCTGGGCACACGAGGGCGACCGAGCCGCCACCCGGTGAAACAGACAGCAAAAAGGAAATGACCTCAAAATGCATCAGGGAATCAGAAGAAAAAAAAAGCTCACCTGTGTGTGTTTAGTGTGTTTTCTACTGGGAAATAAAAACACACACATACACACACACACACACATCCACTGTACACGGGAAAAACTCAACATCTTACCAAGAATATTTGTCTTATTTCAAGTCAAAATGTCTTATTTCTAGTCTCATTACACTTAAAATAAGACATGATCACCTCAGAAATAACTTGTTTTTAGACAATTTTCACTTGTTCCACTGGCAAATTTTCACTTGTTTCAAGCGAAGTTTATTTATTTATTTATTCTTTATTTCATTTATTCATAAAAGAAAAGAACCATTTCATTTAAATACAAACATTCCCAGATCTTGAATGAAAGGGAGCAGAAAGAAGAATAATCTTATTTAATCTGCCCCTTTATCCACTTGAAACAAGTGAAAATGGTCTAAAAACAAGTTAATTTCTGAGGTGATCATGTCTTATTTTAAGTGTAATGAGATATTTTGACTAGAAATAAGACATTAACGGTGGGTTTGTTGCACCGTTATAACACGAAGGCCGGCATAATGAGGGTTGAGGATTTGTGTTTGTAAGCCGTTGTTTGCTTATTGGAACCAAATACAAAAAAAAAAAAAAAAAAAAGGAAGATGTGAACTTTTCCAGTGAGCTTTCCTCCAAGTTTGTTGTTTTTATCGCCTGTTTTTTGTCAGTCTAGTCTTGGTGTCTGATCTCGTCTCGTCTCTCTCTGCAGGTCCACTCTGCTGAGCCGGGTCTAAACCCACCAAACAAGAGTGTGAAGCCGAATCCCCGACAAGCACGCCGCGCCCCGGCCGCCGCCGCCGCCGCCGCTGTCCCAACAGAGTATCCCCGTTTTGGAAGGGAAACGACAATCTGCACCCCGGCCTGTGGAGGAGCTGCTCCAGAGGCTCTGCCAACTCTCTGCTCTTCCCTTCCTCCCTCGCTCTTTGTGCTGTACATTTCAGGACAGCTGCTTTTTTTCATCACTTTGTATGAATTTGTAGTCTTTTTTTAAGAGAAAAAAAAAAAAGTAAAAGAAACGCCACGACCATCACGGTAACCGCCGAGGGAGTTGCTTTTTTTTTTTTTTTTTTTTTCTTTTTTTTCTTTTTCTCGTCTAAAGCCGAGGCTCGTGGTGGGAGCGTCGCGGCGCCGTCGGGCTTCGTCGTTTTTCTCCTTTTTTTTTTTTTTTTTTCCCAACACCGATTTTTTTTTTTCCACTGAAGCTACAGGTTAGCTGCCGGCCGGCTAACTCGTTCCTAACGGGTAGAACAAACGACAAAAAACAAAAATAAAAAAAAAGCTTCTCCCTCTGTTTCAACAAGCCAGCATCTCTGAACTGAGAACTCTGAACCTGCAACACTGTTGGACTGTGACGCTCCTCCTCTCTGTCCTTTCTGTTCGCCGTTCGTCTCCTTTTCCCTCACCAGTATTTCCCTCTCTCTCTCTCTCTCTCTCTCTCTCTCTCTATCCATGTGGTCGGTCATCCTTTCTGTCGGAAGGTTTTTTTGTGAAGTGTAAAAACAAAAAAAAGAAGAAGAAAAAAAAGACAAAAGAAGAAATTCAAATGCGCTGGCTGCATTTTAAAGATTGATTTTTTGTTTTTCCCTCCCTGTTCATGTCGTGTAAAGCCTTGTGGTATTCTCAACCGAGGAGCGAATAAAAGAAGGAAAGGACGTTTTGTCGCACGTCGGTCCGATCTGCTGCCGAGTGCAGAAAGTTTCACAAACTCCATTCCATTTATAAGCTAATTTTACAGCCGAGTGTTGGAATTAATGGTAATTTAGTTATGTTGTCAGCTAGCTCACATTTGGTTTGTAAATTAATTTTGGGGATTTTGTGACTAGCGTTAGATGAGGACAGCTGACACTCACATTGGATTTAAAGGTTCTCAAATAGGCCATTGAGTACCCCTAGTGGTATGTTGGAGTACTGCAAAGGGGGGAACATGAAATTTTATTATTTTTTTCTCTTAGCCTATGCTATTATAACTTCAATAAAACTGTAAATGTAAGTTTGATAAGCTACATTTTAGGTTCAGTATTCAGTTTCCTGAAGGTGTCAAATGTGAAATAAATAAATAAATAAATAAAAATCAAAAAAATGGATTTGTGGCTGAAAGGCAAAACATCGTCAGGATCAGGTCGTTGTTTCAGACGCTGTTGGCGCTCGGCTTTGCCTCTGTTTTCTCTATCAAATCTTTATTTTTTCGCATTAGTCAGGGGGAAATTGGCTGAAAAAATACATCAAAAGGGGGTTAGATTATTGGAAAAAAAAAAAAAAAAATTGGGAATCACCGGTGCAAACGAGGACTGCCGTCGCTGTGATGTAACATCCTTTCCTTTATTTTATTTTATTTTATTTTTTAAGACGTTCTTCGCTCTGAACCAGGCGGCGACGCTCGGCTGCTGTTTACCCGTTAAAACCAGCCGCTCGTCCCTCCTCCCCCGCTATAGCGTAGAAAATCTGTGGTTGTACTGCCCCCTGGTGGTTGAGTCCAGAAACAGTGAATGGATTTTGTGTTGAGTAATGTGAACACTGAGGATTTGTGCAGCCCCCCCTCACATGCCTGTTCTGAATAATGTCCTCCTTTATGTATTTTTGTTCGTCATACGATTATAAGTACACTTTCCTCCATATTTGTTTAATTTATAAATCTCTATATGTGTGTAGTCGTATTATTATTTCATCATGCCAATATTTACTATTATTTTATTGTTATTTAATTTTGTACTAGGTACATAACATACTGATGTAGTCCTCAGATATTGGCTTAACTACTATTTTTTTATACGAGTTTGTATGAGAGTTAATTTCCAGGGTACTAGCGCTCACTATGACGTTAAAGGTTTTTGACTGATGTCCAGCTTTGCCTTGACTGTTTCATTTCCCCCCTCAACACAGAGTGCTGTTGTGGTTTATTGTGTACATATGTTTCTTTCCCCCCCCTCCTCCTCCTCCTCCTTCCTGTGTTTATCCATTTGTATTTGGACTGTTGAGATGGAATAGAGGACCCGTTTATAAATCCATTAGTTGTGTTTTGAAAGAGAAAGTTAATAAAAGAATGATTCAAATGATCACGTGACTCATCGAGTGTTTGTTCAATGTTTTAATGCTTTAATGTGCCAAAGGCTGAATGTCACAAGTGGGAGTTAAATAACTAATATAACTTAAAAAAAAAAAAAAAAACCTGAAATAACACATCTCGGATTGCATTAATTTCTGTAAACCATAATATTTTTCAAGGTAGTGTTAATCAAAAATACAAAATGGTGATGGTGAGGATTTTTTTTATTTTTTTTATTTTTGTGAGATCCTCAATCTGAAAAATAAATGTGATCTATTATTTATCATGAATCATCTCAGAACAGCTCAAAATCACAGGGAAAGTGTTTTTTACTTCATAAACTCAAACACACAGCACCAGATTAGGAGAGAGAAATTTGTTCCCAGACACTTTGATGGCATCATGGTCATGTTGTAACGGTCCCTTGTGTTATTCAGGATGTTTTCCTACATGGAAACACAGTTTGAACACTTGATGTCTGTGAAAAGAGAAAAACATTAACAAAGAAGAAAACCTACATCATAAAAGGACATGGGAAATGTGGGCCAAGGGTGTGTAATGTGATAAAAAGAACAGAAAGGACGTTTGATAATCAATATTCACAGTTTGGACTGACGTGAAATTTCTGCACTGATGCTCCCTCTCTCAAGGCATATTCAATATTAGGTCATTAGCTCCACTTGTATAATCCAATCCAATCCAACTGTTGTGCCATAAAGTTTCCTTTCCTGCTGCCTATAATGCTCAGCTTTTCTTGTTGTCACGGTAACAGAGGTGTTCATTCACTTCTATGTTTGGCATTGAGCTCATAGTTAGAGCTGCTGTTGGACTGGACTGCATTTTATTGACAGCTGTTTCCACTATTCTGTCCCCCTCATTGTATATGAATTGGAGAGGACAAAAATTTTTAAACACCTCTCAATATAATGTAGTCCAGTACGAGACCTCTGACACATTCTCCACAATGTCAACACAAACTGAACATGATAAACTCTGTTAAAAGGTAGAATTGATGGCAGAGCTGTTGTTAGTGAGTGTTAATAGCTGAGTGTTAATAGGCACATATTTGGCTCCACCTAGTGACCAAACCCAGTAAGTGCAAAGAGCTCTAAACTGGTGATCACAACGGCAGAGAGAAGAATAAAATACCAAATCAAGTGGGATACTGGGTTTGTAAGAAAAAAAGGCTGACATTTTCAGCAGAACTCATATTCATCACACACACACACACACACACACACACACCTGCTTCAATCTGCCTCTATAACCTTCTGCCCTGTTAACACACCATGTACTCAACTTGGGTTTTGTGCACACTATTGTAAGTTTTTTTTTTTTTTTCAATAGTAATTGTATGAATTGTTTAAAACCAAACCACTGTAAGATGTAAGATATGATGTTTTTAAAGCCAAAGTATTTTCTGTTGTTATGAATCATTTTATTTATTTGATCTTATTGAGCCAAAGTGTGTGAGGTTGTGGGAGATGACTTTCAACACACAGTATTGAAGTTTCAACTGATGTTTTCTATGTTTTTTCTTTCTTTCTTTCTTTTTTTTTTTTTTTTTTTTTTGCTATAAAGCTATACTATTGTTTGTTTAAGGCTTAGCTTGATGTAGATAAGCCACAGTATTATATATTTTTAAGCCATAACATGTTTTTTTTTATTCAAATTGTAGCAAGACATTTAAGCTTTAGCAACAGATGATTTTTAAGCCTATATGATGTATGATACTTCACAAGTCACAGGCATTTTTTTTATTATGTTTTATAAACCATAGTTTTATGCTTTTTAAGCAAATGTTGTGTATGTTTCTGAAGCCATAATACTGTGTTTTTAAGCCATATTTGTAATGTTTTGTATGTTTTTTGTTTGTTTTTCATCTTAGTGTTGTATTTTTTTTTTTTTTTTTTTTTTTTTTTTTTAGGGCATATTATTGTATTATGCTTTTTAAGCAAATGTATGTTTCTTAAGCCACAGTATAGAATCTGACATTTTTAAGCCATAGTATGATATTTGTTTTTAAATCAAACTTGCTATGCTGTGATGTTAAAAAATAATCATATTGTGCACTGGCAATGAAAAGATTGCATACTTTGCTATGGTGTAACAAAATATGCATAACACAGTATGACTTTCAAAACATCATCATGCTACACTATGACATTTCAGAATATGACATTTTACATTGTGATGTTTAAATATGTTTTAAAACACACTGTGATGTTGGATTAAAAAATGAAAAGTTGAGTGATGGGGTTCAAAGAGCACCACACTGCAGCGTCCAGCAGGGGCCAGCAGGGGGCGTGACACTCACCTGGCTCCCTGAGCAGGGGCCAAACTCACATCCAGGTGAGACTGTTGATGATGCACCTCACAGCAGGTGAACATGAAGGAGCTCCTGCACCAAGACGCAGTGACAGCACAGCACCAGCAGGGCGGCTCCAGGCTCCTGGAAACAGGCTGGCCCCCAGACGTGCGCACCATGACGCATCAAGACTCAGGAGGATGAATTTAAAAAAGAACAAAAAATAAAATTATCATTGGTAAAAGCAGACTCCACTGCTATAAAATCACTGGAGAATAAGAATACGGCACGAGTTATTCCTCTTCAAACAGTCCACAGTCCAGATTACACAGTTTTATTACTTTTTCAGTGTTATAAGTTTGATATTCTTTACATCATCTTTCACATAAAAAGCAATGAAATTAGGGGTAAGATCTGTAATTCTGTATGAACTCTGATTTATGTGTATGAAATTTACCATGTGGAATCAATGAGTTTACCATGAAATCAATGTTATCATGTTATATTTATCATGTTCAAAGTAAATAATGGTATTTTTTCATTCATTTTACATTTACATTAACGTTATCACTAGTTTTACCCAATGTATAGGCTATTCTTTCCAAAAAAGTAACTGAATAGACACAAAATAAATGCTTTAAAGATTCAAGTGTATCATTGGAGAAATTACATTTGTTTTCAGTATCTGAGAAATTGGAGGCCCTGTTTCCACCAGACATTAAAGTCTCCATGTAATGACCTCACATGACCTCTACTTCCAGTAAAACAGTAAACGATGACATCATCCTGCTCTGGTGGCTGGAAATTAAAAAAAAAAAAAAAAAAAATCAGCCAATAAACACAAATCTTTAAACATCCTCTCTCATCCACCTGGTCCTTCAAAATAAAAGTGTGTTTCTCTCCCAGACTGGATCCCACTGGTTTGCACTTGTGAATGATCCTTCTCTGCAGCGTGTCCCACCCAAACGTCCTGTTTCAGCAGGAAATGCGTCAAATCAACAAAGTAAGAGGCAACTCTCAGTTCAGGTGTGAACAGCAGCAGAGCGTCTTAAGATCTGATCACTCAGGACACATTCAGAGGTCTGGGACGATTTTGTCTGCATCGCATTAGAGGTGTAAACAGACACGTGTCCCAGGACACAGTGAGGGACCGACCATCTTCAGCTCTGGTCCAGCACAACACCTGGACACCGGCCTGGTTGTCACTTTTCCAATCGAGAAAATGTCTGACCTGACTCTGGCCAGCAGCCGATCTGTCAGCTGATTGGTTAAATACAAACTGAAGTGCAGGTCGGCTGTAAATCAGCTGGTTAATGAGGAAAAACACAAACTGTCCACCTGCAGGGGAGCCTCTATGTGACTGGAGGACACAGACTGAGAGCTGTCCACAAAGCCAGGTGGAGACAGGACCGCAGATTTGTCGGACGTGACTCGGCTTGTCAAGTCGCCAGTGGCTGGTTTTAAAACGTAAAGGCTTCAACAGCCAATCAGCTCGTAGCGAAGTCACCTAAAACGATGGAATAGATGAGAAAAACTAACAAGACGGGAAAACTCTTGACTCAAGTTCAAGGCATAAATCCACAAAAGCTTCCTGGATATGTGATTCAAGCCTCCATGGACGGCTCCAAATCCTCGACCCTCTTGTTTTTGTTTTAATTTTTATTTTTATTTTGTCACCTTTTCATAAATACTAGAAATGCAACAGTAGCAAGTAACTCAGTATCACTGTGCTCACTCATATATATATGACATATCATGATTATTTTTTTTTCCAATTTTTCTAATCAGTTTTTTTTTTAATTACTGATACTGATTATGTATTGAAGATATTGGTATCATATGAAACTAGGTGACCTAAGGAATCTGTTGGTGCATGGCTGGCAGCAAAGTGGCTAAATATCATCGCTCCAAAGTTTGGCTACATTTTGGCGAGGGGAAAAACTGGCATGGCCATTTTCAGTGGGGTCCCTTGAACTCTGACCTCCAGATGTGTGAATGAAAATGGGTTCTCTGGGCAGCCATGGCTCTCCCCTTTGCAGACACGCCCACCTTCTGCTAATCCCATGCAGTTTGGGCCCCAAAGCCTGCAGTCCACATGTGTTCTTGTGGCCTGTTGTAAAATGGTGTGTGTGTGCAGACTGGGGCCTAAACAGTCTTGGAGCTGCATCAGTTGGCTTTGACTGGAAAGCTGAGACTCTTGTAGATTCAATGAGCCACATTTGATTCCTGTGTGATGATGTTGGCCCCCATAGGAGCCATTTCACTGTATAAAATGACCTATAGTGACCTCTACGGTTTAATCACAGCCGCATGAAACTTTACAGCCACAAACTAGAGGAGAATTCAAAAAACTTATACATATTTGACTATAAATTTTTCCTCTCCACTGTTTTGGGTTTTCTTGACATTCTGAGTCATGTGTGGCTGATTTTCCACTGTGTGTCTATGATGAAATGTCTTGCCTCTACACACTATTTTACAATATACAAAATTGCATAGGGTTAATAGAGTTTAATTTTTCCGATTTGATTTCTACAGTTTCAACTCTTCTTGTTGTGAATCTTTTGTCTGAACTGGCCTTTACTGTGTGTTACAGATTTAAAGAGGCTTTCAGGTAAATACATGATCCTCTGGTGGCTGTATTATAAGTCTGGAGCTCTTCGAGAACAGCAGCTGGAAACAAACAACCAGCTATGGCCTTCTCAACTCAAATCATTTGACTTGGTTCATTTCTGTGCTGGTTTTGACCGGAAACAGATATTATTTCACTATTTTTTTTTTTTTCTTAGATAACTTTGTTGACTTGTTAACCTGTGCCATCACTGTCCTGTAAACACATCTCATTTGCACACCAGCCTTTGTTAGCCTGGAGGTTATGTCTTTATTTTTTGATTATCTTACATGTGCAGAATGCATTGTTTAAATAAATATTAAAATAAAAAGCCATTCAGGTTCATGTGCAGCCTGTAGCTTCTCCATGCGGCAGACACAGAGGCGGTATCGCTCGGCTCATCTGACTCTGTAAAGGACAGACAATTAGATAATCTCCCAAATATTAACATCAGTTGCTTTGCTAAATTAGCCATCTGGCAGCCAAGAAAGCCAAACACAGATTGTTTTTGGGTTTCTGTCTCTAGTGCTTCCCCTGTTACATAGTTGATCTGTAGGTTATTTGTTCTCCGGCGCTACACGATGCCGGCCCATGTGGTCACTTACAAAACCTTTGTACTAGTAGAGACACCATCAAATCTGAAAAGCTGTGGGTTCGGTTCCCCAGACACCCAGACTTAGGGGTCAGTGTCCTTGAGCAAGTCACTGAACTGTGAATTAGAGCACCAGGTAAATGCCTGAAATAAATAAATTAAAAAAAAAAAAAAACTTCATAATGAGCTTGTTAATTCAGAAATAGTCCAACTCATCTGGTGGCTCAGTGGGAGGTCAGGAGCCCCAGGTTGTGAACCGGTGGCCCGGGTCACGATGATGGGCAGCCAGGGCACAGCAGAGGAGCCGGCTTGGCCACCTGCCATTTTTCTACTCTGTGTGTGTGTGTGTGTGTGTGTGTGTGTGTGTGTGAATGGAATATGCTTGAGGCCAGGCAGCTGAGTCTGGCGTCAGCGACAGCAAAAAACAGTAGGAAAACCAATTAATCATTTCTTGATTGCTGCGGTGAAGGCGTCCCAAACAGAGAAAAACAAAACGGCAACACATCACACATACAGATGATATGGAAATATGACGGAGCGGCGACAGAGCTGCAGAGCTGTCCTGACACGGCAGCACACACACTCAGGACAGGAATAAACCATCAGTTCATCAGCTCAGAGGAAACAGCTTGGGTTCAAAACTAATTTGCTTGACCTCCACTGCAATGATATAAACTAAAATATCAGTTTGGCTATGATGTCATTATAGATTGAATAAGATTTTGCTTTAATATCTTCAAACCTTTAATTATATTTATTTCTATTGCAAAGTTAAACTCAATGCCAACCTAAACCAAGCACAAAATGTACACAATTTATTATTATTATTATATACAATAACTTTATGTTTTTGTAACAAAAAGTAATTTCCCCCTGGGGATCAATAAAGTATTCTGATTCTGATTCTGATTCTGAGGTCCTGTAAAAATGCATGCCTATTAGAACAGCTTTTTAGATTCTGAGACTTCTCAGAGGCAATTATGAAATGTGGACATGAAGTCATCGATTTTTTTTTAAATTTTGGCTATTTATTTACTGCAGTTTTCAACACCGGCGAAGGTTTTCTAACATTTTATTTTTATTTATCCAAGCCTCCCACCTCCTGCGCATGCGCACTTCACAGTTACACTCCGAATTACCTCATCAGAGGTCGTTGCCAGAGTAAAGGTATAGGAAGCGTGATTTTATAATCTGATTGTCGGTATTAGAATTTGCTGTGGGGTTTTATTTATGTATTATTAAGCTGTTTTTTATTTCTCACAAAATAGATAGAGCTGACTGTGACTTTGCACTATGGAGGGAAATTCTACCTTTTTGGGTTTGATTTAAAAAAAAAAAAAAAAAAAAAAAAAAAAAAAAAAAGCTGAGAGAGTCGACGTCGCTCACACCTGATGTGTCAATCAAAGCCGGTGGCCGCGCAGCCGAGAGCGCGCCCAGCATGGGAGGAGAGAGAGGGAGGAGAGGATGCGGGCACGGCTTCAGATGGACGGGCTCCACTGATGCTCGGCTGTGCAAACAAGTCCTTTCTTCTCCGGGCTCGGATTACCGCTCTGAAAACTCTCTTCGTAAGTACTAAAGCGCTGTTTGAAACTGTATCCGGATTAATTTTTGACTCCCATCCCAGGTGAAGAATGACGAGGCGAGGCAAGTTGAAGGTGCACGATCCTCTTTGTATAAATTAAACTTAATCTCACCGGTGTTATTGGAGTCAGAGGCGCTGCGTGCAGTGATGGTGAGGCTTTGTGTTTTTAGCCCGAAAATGAATGTTATCTGTAATTCTCCATTTTCCTGAGAGTCATCACATTGCAAGAAGCCAATGTGCGCCACTCAAAATGTCAAATACTTTCGCTATCAAAACAAAAGGAGCAAAAAAAGGGAAATATGCTCATTTTGAATATATGATTATCATCCAGTAATCTAATATGTCAAAATCACAATGAGCCTTCGGACGTGCAGGCTCATAGATTATGGCAGTGTTTTTGTGATCTCAGGCTAAAGTAGTTGTGCTGTGCTGTTGAGAAACAGTGTAAGCCTCCATCCACTCAGTGTATCCCAGCAGGAATGTCATGAATGAAGTCTACTGTATGTGTGAGTTGGCGGCAGACTCACACACAAACATAGTATTGTTCTCTTGGCATTTCTGTACACACACCAGGCTCCATGGAGAGAGACACATGTGCCTTTTAAATTTAGTCTTTAGTTTTAGCCAGTAAAAGACGTTGTAGATTAGTGCAAATCACTGTGATTAGCCTGCTGTCTTATTGATAATTATGTTGATTATCATTATCATTATCATTATCATCCTCCCCTAACATCATCTTACAGCAGCATTTCCTTTCACTGTTGCCATCATAGCAGATAGGGAGTGACTGCTGATGTAATGCAATACTTCCTGCCTTCTGAATAATAAATGGGGAAGACATTCATTTACCATTATTGCCATGGTTTCTGTCTCAGTCCCGTCTAACTAGTCTACCAGTGCTCATTCCCTGTGTGTGTTAGAGTGTATGTGTGTGCCTCTGTGAAGTTGACTGTGTGATTGTGCTCAGGTGTGCTGGAGTCAGGCTCCTCCGTTCTCTCAGCTGCTCTGCATCGCCACTCATGCCGCCACAAAAGCCATTCTCCTACAGCCGCAGCCTCTGTTCGCCATCAGTGCCACTCTGCCTCCAGCCATTTCCCAGCTTGTGTGATTGCAGTTCTGCTCTGTTCCCTGCTCTCCTGACCCTTGTCCTCTGTGTTCCTGCAGTCCTGACTCCGGCCCCTGTCTCCGCATTCTTGCGTTTGTCAGCCTCATCCTGCCTCGTTCCCTCAGCCACACCATCCACCTTCCAAGCCCGCTCGACTTCCCTCACCCTCGACCCCGCCCCCGCCATCACCTTTCACTTCAGTTATGCAATACACTGTCTGTTAACCTCATGTTAACCTTGGGCTCACCTGTATCAACCTGTAACAGTACAATCAGGCCACAACATGAACCCAGCTGGCACTGAAGCTCCACTGAGCCCTCTCTGTTCAAGGCCAGTGCGTCGGAGAGCACGAACAAGCTCTCAAGGTGCTCTTGGACAAAGTGAACAACCTCACCGCTGGTCTCGTTGCAGCCCAAGGGGAAATCTCCTGCCAGGTGTTGCTGGTTCAATGCTTGTGTTTGAGCAGCAGCCCAGTTCCTACTCTTTCAAGTGGTCCAGCATCACGTACCTCCTGGGTTGCCAGCAGGGATCTGCTCTCGCCTGGGCTTCTGCTGTTCGGGAGAAACAGACCGCAGAGTGTTCCTCCCCTCTTTACGGAAGAAATGCATAAAGTCTTTGACCATCCTGTCCGTGGATAGGATGTGTCCTGGCGTCTCCTCTCCCTCCACCAAAGCTTCAGGGCTGTGGTGAAGCTGACCATCGAGTTCCCCTCTTGCTGCTGAGACAAGGCCCTTCATTCTCAGTGACTCTATCTTGGACAAACCCAATGACCTTGACTCTTTCATTGCCCTGTCCATTAAATAGACAACCACTTCTGTTAATGTTGGTGGGAGAAGACTGATAATTCTTCCTTGCCTGAGTTTTCCTGAACCCAGATACAATCCTGAGAATAACCATGACCCAGACCCTATGCAAATAGATCGAGCCTGGCTGTCCCCCAAGGAGCAGCAGCGCCACATGAAGTTTGTCTTTATCGTGGCCAGTCTGGTCATTACCCAGCTGGGAATCACCAAAGTGCCCCTACCAGAATCCCTGGAAGCGAATGCCTTGAATTGCGAACACCTCTTCCAAGCTCTTCCATCTTTGCATCTTCCATCCTTGGTCCTGAGAAATCCATGGCTTAGACAACATCACCCTCAGATCAGCTGGTCCCCCTGTAAGGTAACCTCTGGGAGCCTATCCAGTCATTCTCACTGCCAGCTCTCCACACCAGTCCCTGTCTCTTGCCTCTCCAGCGGCTGGTGGAACCCGCAGATTTTGGCCAGCTGACGAACCCCGAGCCCACAGCACCCCCCTCTGCCAGTGTACAGCCAGTGTACTTCATGTCCACTGCACCTTCTCAGCTGGCAGGCCCACAGCTCCCCCTCACATGGCGTACTCTGGGCTTGCTGCTTCCTTTTAGCCAGCTCTTCCCTGGTCCTACATGTCGCTGCTGCACCCTCCACCCCCCCCCAGCTCCCTGTGCATCTGTTTCAGCAGCTCCTGGTCCCATCCCTAGCTTCTCCTCCTAGTCCATTTGACTTCTCTCCTGTTGTAGAGTGCCACTGTCTCCTTCTGGTACCCTCTCGTGTCATGGCAAGCCTATTAAGCGCCTGGTGTCCTGGAGGGGTTTGCACTGTCATGGTTTCTGTCTTGGTCTAACCAGTCTCCCAGTGTTCCCTCCCTGTGTGTGTGTGTGTGTGTGAGTGAGAGTGTGTGTGCGTGCCACTGTGAGGTTGAGTGTGTGAGTGTGGCTCCTCAGTTCTCTCAGCTGCTCTGCCTTGCCCGTCATGCTGCTATAAAAGCCATTCTCCTACAACCGCAGTCTCTGTTCACCATCAGTGCCACTCTGCCTCCAGCCATTTCCCAGCTTGTGTGATTGCAGTTCTGCTCGCTGCTCTCTTGACCCTTGTCCTCTGTGTTCCTGCAGTCTCTTCTGCAACCTGACTCTAGTCCCTCTATTCTCTATTCTTGAGTTCCTCGTCAGCCTCAGTCTGCCTCCTGACCCCCTCGGCCATGCCATCCACCTTCCAAGTCTGCTCAGCGTCCCTCGCCATCCCCCCCATCAGCTTTCCCTTCAATTTTGCAATAAACTGTCTGTTAAACTTCCCTTCGTCTCTTGTGTCCTCTGTGTTGTGCATTTGGGTTCACCAGTCTCCAGCTGTGACAATTATACGGTGTTGATGTCTCTCTCTCTTTCCATTGCTTTCTTCTTTCATTCTGTCTTTCGTTCTCCTTCTTTGTTCTTTCTTTCTCTCTCCAGCGCTCTTTGTTGATGTCAGCTTTTCTATTTGAAACCTTACTCTGAGCTTCCTCCAACAGACGTTTGCCAGTGAACAGCGAGGTGCTAAATGTCACTGTGCTGACAGCATAGCCTTTTCAATACACAGAAAAAAATGTTGCTTCAGAAGATTCTCACTGACTTTTTGGTAACTAATATACCGAAAGTAAATAATAACTATAAAACTATACAATTTCCTCAGGTGGTCTCAGCTGATAAAATGGGGAACGGCTCAATGAAGTCTAAGCGATACAAACAAGCTGACAGCACCGGTGCAGCATCCAACGGGCGAGCCCACAAGGAACAGGGTGGTGGATTCAAAAACTCGTCCTCGGACAGCCTGAGGGCCAGGGTGGAGGAGCTGGAGAGGGAGGGCAAGAGGAAGGATGAGGAGCTTTGCGCCAAGGAGCACCAGATCAAGGCCCTTCAGGAGCAGCTGGCCAAACAGACGCGAGCGCTGGCCGAGCTCAGCGAGGAGCTGCAGAGCAAGTGCATCCAGCTGAACAAGCTGCAGGATGTGATGAAGAACCAGACCGGGGGCACAGCGGGTCTTGGCCTGGGCCAGACACCCCGGCCCCCCTCGATCAAACTGAGTGGCAAGAACAGCCCGAACTTCAGTGGTCGCATCAGAGAAACCCTCAACAGGAGGAAAGGGGCCAAGGCGGGGGTGTCCGCTGAGCCCACCTCCAGTAGTCTGCAGAAGTTCTCTTTCGAGAAGGCCAGAGTACCGAAAGACGCAAGGTGAGACGTTTGTCTTTAGGACAACATAGAAACACAATATAGAGACGATCAAAAATCACTATACCTTTGACCAAATACCTCAATATTGATATTGTGACTATTGGTGCTTTCATAGATATTTACACACAAGATATTTCTGATAAACAGTCATCAGCAATGTGGATATGATGACAAAGCAGGGCGAGGCAATAACATTACAGCTGGTACAGTCTAGTACAGGAAATTGCTTCCCTTTATTGCAGTGCTGTCTTGAAAACCAAATCCTATACATATATCACAATATCAATATAATACTAAAATATCTCCTAACCCTGCTTTAGAAAGGTTCAAATCATCATCAAAAGGGTAAAGGGAGCGCAGACACTAACCGGTTAAATGGTCATGATCGCCTCAGGCTGAGTCTCTGCTTTCTGTGCAGTATTGAAAAATGCAAGCAGTCAGAGGCTCTTCTCAGCTGCTAGTTGATGACAGCGAGTACTAATGTACTTTGTAAATCCAGGGGGAAAATAAACAGTATATGACATATTGGCTCTGTTCTTTGTAAACAAGAAACAGGGCTTTATAGCCTGTGAGCATTTTTTTTTATTGCCCAAGAATTTATCATTACGCTTTCCATCCGGTAACCAGGGAGTCGCTTTGATTCCCATAATAGTCAGTGTTTGTCTTAATCATCAGACAGTTAAATGGGAACGCTCATTGACAGGAAGGTCATGGGTTCATCTGCGTCCACCGACAGTCATGTGTCCCGACTGAGGATGATTGAGCAAGACACCAGACTCCCACCTGCTGACGTAACGTTAGTCACTCTGGAGAGAAGAAGCATCAGCCTGAAATGAAGTTTGTTGTTTGACTGAATGAGTCGAAAAGAACTGAGCCTGAGGAACTTTTCCCCTCAGCTCCCTTCTCTTAATATTCTGAGAGGGAAGTAAAGCTGCGGCGCGCATTACAAGACTTCAGCTGATTTACCCGTCCTAGACAAGGGTTTTTTTTTTTTTTTTTTTTTTTTTTTAGATCTTAAAGAAAATCCGCATGGTGGCGTTTGTCTGGTGCGTGCCGCCGAGCTCGTTAAGTTTGGGCAGGTCTGACCCGAGCTCGGAGCCGGCTCAGACGTCCACAGCTTTTCAGACATGTTGGATTTTATCAGCGTAAAATCTGCAGCTCCCATATGAGGTGAGAAATGCAAAGACAAGTTCTGAGAGCAGTGAGCAATAATAGCCGGTGAGGTCACTCCTCTCCTCTGAATTTGACATCCACACCCTCCCCTTTTCTTCCAGTTCAGCAGAAATGAATGCACTCACAATGGGCCTCATTTATCAACCTATACATAAATGCTTTTTTTCACCCCTCCATAATTCTTTTGTACTGATGTTTGCACAAGAAAACTTTATTGAAATTTTCAGTCGTCTCACCTCTTTACAAAAACCTGGGACCACACAAAGGACGTGCACAAAATCAGACCCTTTTCTCAAATTATTAACATAAAGAAAACCTATTTATAAGTTGCCCAAATCATTTAAAAAGTAAATAATAGACACAGTTAGTCATCAGCCAGTTACTACCTGATTAATGCTCTTTTATTCTTGTACGTAGGCACTGTGCAAAGGACTGTAACAGGGTTTTCCCATGTTTTAGATTATTTAATTCATATATATCTTACATTACTATTGACCCAAGCATTCCATACATTTTTTAGATATGTGAATGTACCTTTACCTGTTTTCCAAATGGCCATTTATTTTCATTCATTTCAGTATGATGCGTTAATCTGCAAACTTGCAGAGACTTAAAACTCCATTCAGTTTAAGGGATTACCTAATCTGTTAAACTGAACATCCAGCCAAGGTTACTTTGTCGTTGCATGGAAATTCAGTTTAAAGGTATTTGAATGGTCTTATCTTCTATTGTGCTGTTGATATTATTGATCATTTAAGTGTTGTCAGCTACTCTTCCTTCTCCAGCTATATTGTGAATCAGGTGAAAGACAAAATCATGTTTCACGGTGGCGTATCGAGATTCTTCATCATCGAGTGTGCGCGCCGCATCTTTTAGAGTCGATGAGACGAGAAGCCGTGGGAGAGAGGGTTGTTGCGTGTCAGCGATACGGAGATCTGAGGCCGTCTTGTAGTTTGTGCTCGGAATAAGTCAAGACGGATTTTCCAACATGAAAGCAAATTTGCTTCTCGCTGCATTAAGTGCTCCTCGGATTATACAGCGGCATGAATACAGCCCACCGTGCTGAGCAAACGTTGTCGAGGCGGGCGAAGCAAAAACAAAGCATGCTGTGAGTGCCCCTCTCACCCTGATGCTCATGATTAAAACATATGGCCCTAATAAGTCTAGCATGAATTCCTTGAGCAAAAACAACGGTCTCTAGTGCCTTGTAAATCAGCCGGTCTGGTACACTGGCCCTCGGAAAGAGAGTACTCGTCCTGTGTGAATGACAGAGATGCAGATGGCTGTAGTGAGGAGTAGGTAGGAGTGACACATCGAGGTGGGAGGAAAAGATGTGGGTTGCAAAATAAAGGACTGGGTGTCATTTGTTCTCGTTTTATTAAGCCCAAAGCGCTCATTTATTTTTCAAGAGCGTGTGGATGAACAGACCACCCACCCACATCTGTAGCTGGCCTGAAAGGGAGGCGGCGTCCTCCTGCGACCCCTGCTGCAGCTGCAGGAGCGCAGGGTGGAGAGCTCTGGCACCAAAAGATGATTTTTACTCTCGCTGTTTTGCTTGATTAATTGCCTGAACAGCCCCGGATGCATGAAACAGTGACTATTTAGCAAGAAAAAAAAAAAAAAAAAAAACACTAAAACCATGACAAGTGATGCGTTTGTGGGCGTTGTGGAGGCTCAGAATCTTAAAGACATGTATACCTTAGTCATTTTCACAAGTTTATGATTTAAGATACAGACAACACCTCTGATGTTTATATAATATATGTTATATGTTATATAATAACGGTGATTTTTATGACAGCTTTTAACTAGGTGAACCTACTGACATATCGTCGATGTCCAGTGAAAACCACTTTGTATTTACCTTCAAATTTACCATTTTTTATCATTTGTGGCCAGTTTCACCTGTGATTTAAACTTCCAGAAAATAATTATAGTAACAATAATTGTTACCCAAGTTTGTGAGTCAGATACTTTATGTGTCTTGTTGAGGATAAACCATAACCTCTCCCACTAGATCAAACGTCATGTGGGAATCAGGTTTTTCCCTCACAAATGTCTCATAAACATAAGTGGCTCTCAAACTGCTGCAGGTGAGGTGATGTCAGGTGAGGGCCCTGAAGCAGAGGGAAGCTTTTTGACAATAATAATAATAATAATAAAAATGTCATGTTCTAGTTCCTCAGTGTCATCCAAAACAACAAAACTAATTTGTGATATTTCTTTTAGCCTGGGTTCAAATTGACCCCAAAGAAACACTGATCTCATCATGTTAATTTTATGTTTACCCATTTGTCTCCATTAAAACACTGAATGGGGTCAAATTGATTCTAAAGATAATCGAAGGGATAATTTGAGAATTTATCCTCTCCTCTGTGGATTCAGAAAGTTCTGCAATCCTTGGGTTAATTAAACGTTTTCAAAATGAATTAGATAAGCAGAAAAGTGCACAGCTGTCAGTCTCCAAACAAGAGTGTTTTTGTTCGTTTTCGGGAGGCTGACATGTTGGAGATGAGTGGTTTTCACCGGCCAACGACAACGTGCAGGAATCAGCAGCTCAGAGGAAATGCGCCCGCCCGTCTCTTAAGGCTCTGTGTGTTGTTGTGTGCGACAGCGTCAAGAAGCTCCTCACAGACGCCCTGAACAAGAACCAGTACCTGAAGCGGCTGGAGCTGCAGCAGATCAAAGACATGGTGGAGTGCATGTACGAGCGCACCTACCAGCAGGGAGAGTACGTCACCAAGCAGGGGGAGCCTGGGAACCATCTGTTTGTCCTGGCAGGTACGTGGACCCCTGTTTGATCGCGCTGTTTGATCTTGATCCTGACGGGGCGACATCAGGAGCAGATCTGGAGGCTAAAATCTGACCTGATGTTTCTTCACCCCACACTGCTGAAGACTGAGCTTGTCAGACTCACTTTGGGTTCGACTTTGGCCACAAAGTGTTGCAGCAGAGTTGGGTTCTCATCACAAACAAGGGAGGTGCATTTTTACATTTGAGGGTGGGAACCGTGTCTCGCTGGAGAACCAAACAGTTTTATTTGCTAACATCAGAGCTGTAATGTAAGTTGCTGATGTTAATGCTCAAGCTTGGCAGCTGTGTGGCTTGAAAAGCTTATTAATCTGGTAGCTGCATCACCAAGCCAGTTTGCTGTGTTGTGTTTGCGTTGAAGTGAAGCTATTCTACGACGGCGTCTCAGGACCACTGTAGGGAGGAAAAAAAATTATGGAGCTGGGGAAGAAAAGAGGTTCCAAGATTAACAATGTGAATTTGGATATTCTCTGAGATTAAAGTGCAAGGTTTAAGAAAAAACTTACAAATCTATGAGAAAAAAACCCAAATCTGATTACAAATTTGCAAGAAAATAGTTTTTCTTTTTCTGGGATTCAGTCAGAAGGAAATCCTGGTGGTTTGATCCCAGAATCACAATCTTCTCCTCAGCATCTGGACTTCGAAGGAACATTGCTGTGACTTGGGCCGATTCAGAAGAAAAATATATTGTGATTCTCGGCTAAAATCAGCAGGATTTCCTTGTTCTTAAATCCCATTGCAGTGTGAGGCTGATTCAACCTCGCAGCGTGGAGTTTTGACCAAAAAGCAAAAGACAAAGAATTTTTCCAAGGCGTTTTTTCTCATAAATTTGTAACTTTATAATCTCAGAGTTTTTGAGTTTGTTTTCTCAGAATATTACCCCGCCTCCTTGGGGTCCATCAGGTTTTTTTTTCCCCCGACAGTGGCCCTAACACGCCGCCATACCATTCCGTTTTGTGCCCTAACATTAACAAATAAAACTGTTTTTGTTCTCCAGCATCACAAAGTTCCCACCTTCTTCATTTCATGCCTTTTCACTAATTGCGAACTGTGTTTACCCCGCTGGTTTTCATGTGCATTTTTACATTTAAATACTACTATTACTACTACCAAGACAACTACTACTAATAATAATGATAATCATGATAATAATGATGCCATCACTGACTGTATGATGTGTCAGTGGATTCTGAAGATGAAACAGCGGCACTCAGATGCGATCAGTGTCACGTTGTGAGGAAGACTCTGGCAAATGTCACGTCTGGTTAGGCTCCAAATACATTTTAAATGAACTGGAGTCCTGTGACGGACTGGCCAGGGTGTTTCCCCGCCTGTGGCCTGGTGCCATGATGCTCCCATCATGACACCAAGGCTTCAGTTTGACACAGCCCCGATCAGGAACAAGCATGTGTAGAAGCTGGATGGATGGATGGATGGATGGATGGATGGATGGATGAACATGAGTACAGTTTTGGTTCCTGTGTGTGATTCCCTGTTGGTCTATCTCACATTTGCCTATGTTTTATATGACCAGACCCATAAATAATATAAATAAAAATGAGCAAAACAAATCCTGTCACAGAATTTCCACCGGATGTATGTTAAGTCCAGTCGCCCAACCTTCCTGCACCTGTAACAGAACTGCAGCCCATGTCCTTTTGCTTTGGCCGTGGTTTCTGGGACAGTAACTAACTTTTTCATCCAGAGGCGTTTGTACATCCCAAAATCCACCAGCTGCACCCTCTCTAATTTACCAGGCAACTGCAGGGGCGGATCTACCGTGGTGGCATGGGCTGGCAGCTGCCACCCTAAAAAATAAGCCTTGCCACCCCAGTTTGGGCAATCAGAAAGAAAGAAAAAAAAATGTTGTCACTGGCCGGAAATTTACAAGCCTGAAAGTCCACTGTCTGACTGCAAGTGAATGCAGCATGAACCTCGGCAGTGACACTTTCCAGATCGATTTCAGCAGCTAGAGAAACATAACCACTCATATAGCCAGAGCCATTTCTACTTTTCAACTCTGAAGAAATTAGAATAATTGTAACTGTCTATCTATCTATCTATCTATAAGCCACCCTTTAAAATTTCCATGCCACCCTTTAGCCCCCCCATGAATCTGTGTCTAGAGGGCAACTATATTTTTTTTTAGGTCACGACCTCTAAGGCAGCGGTTCTCAACCTGGGGTCCCCAGAAAAACTAGATTACATCTTATTAAATACGGGTCCACGATTGGGTGTGTATCAATTTGGGGGTCCTTGACAACGAAAAGGTTTGGCCACCTACCAAAGCAGCACGGGGATAAGAGAAATTTAAACATTAGACAAAATGTACCAGTACCAGTACCAGTACCAGTATGTGGCTGGAGGCTGGTGCTCCATTCTTTTCCCACCGCCGGCAGGAAAGCAGATTAGTGCCGCTTCTCCAGCAGCTTCCACAGCGAAGCGATCCTGAGAGCCCAGGGACAGTCAGATATGATCTGGACAAAATCCAGCCAGCGGCGCTCTCAGCTCTGCCATAAAGTAATAAACTACTAACTCATTTAAATGGATCACTTCACTTATTCCCTCCTTTTTAGATGCACACAGCGTCGAAGCTTAACAAAACAAATAAAAGGAAAAGCAAACCATGTAGCTTTGGGGCTCATTTAGATGCTGGTACTTAAAATGAATGTTAGAAAAGACAGAAAATAACATGTTTTTCTTTGTTGTTAACCCTCCTATTCTGTTCATTTTGGGCTAACACTCATGGGGTTCCCGGTCACATGTGACCGGGAACATTATATTTGATTATAAATCCACTATGATACATATTATCACCTAATGTTGTGTTAGATCTTTTTATTAACTTCTGCTCTTGTGAAAATGACAAGTTTTGAACTTCTATTTGCTATGTATGTACTGTAGGCCTAATTTACCTGAGATCATACCATTCGTTTTTTAGGGAAAAAAACATTATATAGATATTATTTTGACTATAACAAATACTCAGATGAAACATATTGTAGTATTTATCACAGAGTACTTCATTTCAATGTTTTCCAAGGACACTGTTTTGAAACCATTTCAATTTTCTAAATAGTGGCAAAAAAATAGCATCTTTTGTGTTCCCGTCAGCATTGACCACTATGATTTAGTTAGTCATCCTCATGACATTTTCACATGGAAGGTGACCTGTAAAGCCTCTGCCTCCTGTAAAGCCTGTACTGGCTCCTCCTCTGCTGGTCACTGTTAGGTCAAAGATGTAATCCAGAGCCTCACAGTATTTATCCTATAGCGCCACCTGACAGGTGTTGGCAGTTCCCGTGGTAGGTTCCCGTGGGGGTTGCCATGGAAGCCAAAAAGGGGCAAAGTTGTGAGTATCTGTGTGTGGCTGTGTCCATGTGTGTGTGTGTCTGTGTGTGTGTGTGCCTGCGCAAAGACACCTACATGTTGGGGTGTGGGAAAGAAGTGTGAGAGATACTTTCCCCTGGGTGTTGCCATGGAAGCCAGAAAGGGGTATAAGGTGTGTGTGTGTGTGTGTGTGTGTGTGTGTGTGTGTGTGTGTGCCTGCTCAAAGACACCTACATGTTGGGGTGTGGGAAAGAAGTGTGAGAGATACTTTCCCCTGGGTGTTGCCATGGAAGCCAGAAAGGGGTATAAGGTGTGTGTGTGTGTGTGTGTGTGTGTGTGTGTGTGTGTGTGTGTGTGTGTGTGTGTGTGTGTGTGTGTGTGTGTGTGTGTGTGCGTGTGTGTGCCTGCTCAAAGACACCTACATGTTGGGGTGTGGGAAAGAAGTGTGAGAGATACTTTCCCCTGGGGGTTGCCATGGAAGCCAGAAAGGGGTATAAGGTGTGTGTGCGTGTGTGTGTGTGTGTGTGTGTGTGTGTGTGTTCACACACATCTGTGTCTGCTCAAAGACACCTGCATGTTGGGGTGTGGGAAAGGAGTGTGGGAATGTGTTTAACTCTATTTTATACACTAATTGTAGTCTTACCCATTCATTTCTAATGACCGGTCATTTGTGACCGGGAACACGATGGGTGTTTCCAAGTTAAATAAAACATTCAAAAATTTATAAAAATTCTCCAAATTTATTTTATGTGTTCAGATGGCATGTGTGAACAAAGTCATGGAACCTCAAGACAAACAGATGAAATTAACTGCATTTTTCGGAGGGAAAACTTGTCCTCCGGTCAGATTTGACCGCGAACACGACAGGAGGGTTAACTGGCAAAAGCTTTGTTACATTAATGGACACCAAGAAGAGTAATAATTTACTGTATTTCGTGCCTGTAACCTGTGTAACCAACCAGTGATATATAATGTCTGTATTATTAAGCCATTAGGGTTTTTCAGAGATGAGGCCAAAGCGTCACAGAGCTTTCAGGAGCCAGTGATGCTAATCACATTAATTAAGTGTTTAATATGAGTCATGTTTCACACGGCCCGTCATGACTCAGCGATGATACGCCTAAAGTGACTTTGTGTTTTATGCCGCAGTTTCTGGTACAAAACTAATTCCTAATTCCTAACCCATGACCGTAATTATACACCCTACACACACACACACACACACACACACACACACACACACACACACACCTCACAAATGTCATTTGAGGTTTTCCCCCCTCCAGATAAAATATACAGCTTTAGCAATGGATGGCTGCAAGTGGAAATATTTATCTGTACAGAAGCCCTGTTGACTGTAGAAGACACTGACAACTAAGAATGAATAATAATAATAATAATAATAATAATAATAATAATAAAATCTGTAATGTCTGCATGCATGTGTTTTAGAAGGTGGGAGATTCTCATTTATGGCTGGTAAATTTGGCAGGAAACCAACCATCATGTGCTGTGAAAGCTCAGTTTTATTCCACCAGCTGGTCAAATGATGAGTTTAGACGGTGAATTTTGTGACGTGCGAGCCACATGATGTGGTGGATGAGAGAGTTAGCTCCTCGGCCCTCTGTAAATGAATTAAAATTAACCGTCATTACACTCTGCCCGTAGCACGGCTCTGAATCCACTCCTGCTGTCCAGCGAGTCGATCAGTCAATGTCTGGATTCTGAGTTTGATAAAGGTATTGATTGGCCTTGTTTCATGTTTGTTTACAGATGGCAAGCTGGATGTGTTTCAGCACAACAAACTGCTGACATCAATAGCGGTCTGGACCACGTTTGGAGAGTTAGCCATCCTGTACAACTGCACGAGAACCGCATCGGTGCGAGGTAAAGCACTCCGGGAATGTTTTTTTAGACTTTGTGAGAGCGGCTCTGACACACTGACGGACACACACAGTGATGAACACACTGACGGACACACTGACGGACACACTGACGGACACACACACTGACGGACACACACACTGACGGACACACTGACGGACACACACTGATGGACACACTGACGGACACACTGATGGACACACTGATGGACACACTGACGGACACACACTGACGGACACACACTGACGGACACACTGACGGACACACACTGATGGACACACTGACGGACACACTGACGGACACACTGACGGACACACTGACGGACACACACTGATGGACACACACACTGATGGACACACACTGATGGACACACACACTGACGGACACACACTGACGGACACACTGACGGACACACACTGATGGACACACTGATGGACACACTGACGGACACACACTGACGGACACACACTGATGGACACACACACTGACGGACACACTGACGGACACACACACTGATGAACACACTGACAGACACACTGACGGACACACACACTGATGGACACACTGACGGATTCAGGATCTAAATGTGTCACCTGGTGGCAGAGATGATCAGAAGTCACTTCATGCAAGTCAAGTCTCACATCCTGAGTCACGAGTGTGAGTCAACTTTCAGACGGTCTGAGTGAGTCACTTCAAAGAACACACAGCCAGCAGCGTGGAGAGAGTACTACAAACTACTACTCCAGTACAAGTACTCTTCCTCTGCTGGTATCTGACTGCAGTAGAAGTAGAAGTTAGAAAAGCAGGAGAGAACACGCTGCACACTACATGCTTTTAAAGGGGCATTACGCTCAACTGAATGAGGACCCTGTAGACTCAGCTGACACATGGAAGAAACACATCATGTGACAGTAGAGTCTAAATGGCCAACTCACTGATATTTTCCCCCTTTTTGACCTACACTTAATCCACAATTTTTTTTTTTTTTTTGCCAGTTGAGTCTAAACGTTTCCATCGATCATCTGAAGTTTTTCATGGTGCAGCTTTTATTGTGAAATTTAGACATGGCAAAATCTAGAACCAACAAAGTAGAAGCAGGTTCCTTTTCTCATCTTTGCTGACTGAGCCTTTATTGTGAAAGGCTCCTCAAGCTATCATTGATCTTTTTTTTTTTTTTTTTCTGTGAAATGGATATGATTTCAAATGTACTGAAAAATTACTGACTCTGGGAAAGTATTCTAAAAAAGTACAAGTACACAAAAAAGCTTCTCAGTTACAGTAACAGTAAAGTGCTTCCACCTCCGACAGTACTTTATGTCTTAGCGCTACATGAATCTCAGATTATGGTTCAATAAACTCAAAATATGACCTGAATGAAGCTAAAGATGGGAATCCCTACTGATCAGGTCATACATTACACTAAGAACGAACACAAGTGGGGAAAAAGAGAGGAAAAGCTTTAAGAGGCGGGGCATGCTGCATTCACAAACCAACAGGATGTCAGTTTGGGAGGGAAACACACTTTTATTTTGAAGGAACAGGTGGTTGAGAGAGGATGTTTAAAGATTTGATAAGGTTTAATTGGCTGAAATTTTAACTTGTGCAGGATGATGTCACAGTTTACGGTACTGTGTTTAACAGGAAGCAGAAATCATGTGTGATCATTAAAAAACAACAACAACAACAAAAAAAGAACAACTCATGAAAATGTCTGAGATCTGAGAGAGGAACCAGTCGATTTGGGTGTTGATTCGATGTCGTTGCCTGTCCAGAGGCAGAGCGCCGAGGTGCCAGCTCTGACTCATCTGACTCCAAATCAGCCATGACGCACGGAGACGCCGCCTGCGATGAAGCCGCTGTTGTGCAAAAACTGACCTTTCTGGTTGAGTCCTCAGGTGTCGGACGGAGCCGGATGCTGACAGTCCGGCGTCCTGAATCGTGCCGCGGCCGGCTTCGCAGGCGCGCTGTCCTCAAAGCGGGTTCAGCCGCGTTCGGCGGATGTCATCGCACGCCGCCGCCGGGCTGGCCTGTCCGCTAACGTGATGCTCGGAAACATCACAGTGCACCTAAAAATAAACCTTCAGTCTTTTACAGCGCAGGGATGGGACTCTTATTGCAGACGCTGATCGGGCTTCATTTGGTAATACTTTATAAATGTGGGCATACATTTAAAATTAAAATTAAAATTATATGAACTAAAAATGTGTTAAAATGATTTTATAAATGCCTGCATGTATCACTTGTGCTGCAAATGGGAAGTGTATTCCCAAGAACTTCGCCTCAGGAAAAAAAAAAAAACACTTCATTTATATTTCACCTTTCATACAGGGGATGTAGCTCAAAGTGCTTTACAACGTGAAAAAAAACAAGAGCATAAAGCAGGCATTACTTCACAATAAAACTAAGCAACCAAATGAAGAACCAAACAGAGGCAATGAAAAACAAATGTTAATAAGATCTATAAAGGATGGAAGTAAAACAAATTAAGAAACAGTAACATATGTAGAAACAAAATACAAATGAATATAATCATCCTGACTGGATTGACATCGAAGGAAGTAAAAAAAAGAAAGAAAGGAAGGAAGGAAAAACTTCAGCATGAGGTAAAACGGTGCTTTCAGTGAAAAAAAAGAATATTCTTGAATACATCAGCAGGATCTGCTGGTGAACACTCAGAGAAATAAAATAAAATAAAATAAAATAAAGTGGTTTGAGCTAAAAAAATTTTGACTGAAAGCTCATTGGATTTGGGATTTGGGTTGACTGACGTCTCCGTCTGTCTCACTCCCTTGAATCCAGATTGTTAGAGTTATTTTAACATCCAGGCCTGCAGTAAGTACAGCTGAGTTCGTATTATTATTATTTTCATTATCGATGAACCTGTTGATTATCTTCTCAATGAGTCGATTAGTTTTTGGTCTGTGAAATTTCAGAAAATGGCGAAAAATGTTGATCACAGTTTCCCACAACGCAAAGTGACGTCCTCGACTGTCTTTTTGTCCATAACCCAAATATACTGAGCGTCATAAAGAACCAAAGAAACCAGAAAACATTCACATTCGAGACGCTGGAATCAGAGAATTTGGACATTTTCTTCTCAGAAAAAATGACTCAAAATGATTCAGCGATTATTATAGCTGGTGATTAATGTCACAGTCGGCAACTAATCGATTATTCGACTAATCTGTACATGTGGATGTGACTAATCCTAGTCCAGGCCTCGCCCGGGGTCGACTGAGGACGAGTCCCAGTTTGATCTGAGGTTAATGTGTTTGACCGGAGAGTGAGTCCACGCCCCTGCCCCGTGGCCACAGGACCGCCACCCTGAGCCGCTGAACCTCCCTGCCAGCAGCGTCTGACAGGGGTGATGTTTGTGTGATTTAGCAGGACAAGTGCAGTCGGTTGGTCGTGATGTCATCACTGTGCTGCTCCCGAACCTCAGCCACGAGCGGTCACTGCACCGCTTCCTCCTGCAGGGCCTCTGAAATGACTATTGCATATTACATGAGATTTGTTTAATCTAAAAAATATGAGTCGTGTAATTCCTAAAACAATCAGCTTTCTGAGAGTTTGATCACTGCAAAAACACAAAATCTTACCAAGATTATTTGTCTTATTTCAGGTCAAAAATGTCTTATTTCTAGTCAAAATATCTCATTACACTTAAAATAAGACATGATCACCTCAGAAGTGATCATGTCAAGTGATTATGACTTGATTATTTCAAGTGAAAATTCAATTGAAATAAGTGAAAATTACATAGAAACAAGAAACAAATTTTGCCAATGAAACAAGCAAATTTTCACTTGTTTCAAGCAAATTTTCATTTGAAACAAGAGACAACTGTCTAAAAACAAGTTACTTCTGAGGTGATCATGTCTTATTTTAAGTGTAATGAGATATTTTGACTAGTAACAAGACATTTTTGACTTGAAATAAGACAAATCATTTTGGTAAGATTTTGACTTTTTGCAGTGATAAAGCACATTTCATCTTCAGTTTTCCATGCTGGTTTCCTGAAGGTGTCAGCTGAGTGTTTGTGGTTTAAATCCGCTGCCATAGTCGTCGAGTGAGGACGTTTGTTTGGTCACCATGACCAAAAAATCCAGAAAATGGATCAGTGGTTGAAGCGTAGCAGCGATACAGCTGGAAACAAGGAGGAAGCAGAGAAGAAGAAGCAGAAACAGAAACAAGAGAATCTCCTCAGTAGCAGGTTGTTGTTTCAGACGCTGATGGAGCTGCACTGACCTTCGGCAAAGAGGATTTTTTTCACCTATGATTGTTTTTAGGGCCCTCACCTCTCTGGAAGAGGGCCCTATTGTATTTCGTTCGTTTCTTTTTCTCCTTCTTATTATTACGTCTCTTTGACGCTTAATTTGACCCCCTAAACGTGCTCAAAAACTCACCAAATTTGGCACGCACACCAGGTCTGTGCGAAAAATTCGATAAAATCAAAAATCGAACCCCCCAGGTGCAAAAATGGGCTCAGTAGCGCCACCTAGGGACGCAAAGGCAGCCCCTGCGTCCCACAGGAATGTGATAGAAAGACCAAACCAGCGCCGAAATGTAGATCTCATTAAGCCTGACATTTTTCGTGCTCGTGCCCCCCACCTAAAACCAACAGGAAGTCCGCAGTTTGCGTTTGAAAGTCACGTTTTCGCCCAAATTTCCACTTTGCATGAAATCTATCTTTTTTGTTTTTTTTTGCACTGGTAGGTGGTACTTGGCTAAAAGATAATATTTCAAAGGGGGTTCATCACTGAAAAAAGCTTGAGAACCACTGAGATATTTAGACGCTACAAAGTTTTCAAAGCTGGAAACTGATCAGATCGATGAGTCTTTGCAGAGGTAGGAGTCTGATTGGTCGGAGGTCCTGCCCTGTCAGAGACGTCGGCTGAGGTGATAAGAGAGTGAAAGTGGCTGCTCTGGTTTTGCCATCACGACGCACCGAGACAGTTCAGATTAGTTTCCTTCGCCCGTTCACACGGCGGCCTGCTCTCACCCGGCACGCAACCCGACACTCCTCTGACCCCTCGCTCGAGTCGCAGTGGTTTGCTAAAGCCGAGGCGAGCGGAATCAGACGGGCCATCAGACAGAAGCAAACAAGCTTTTGCGCGGCCGTGTTGACAAAGGCTTTACATCATATCCACGGCGTCGCATTCTGATTGGTTATCGCCTCTTCGGCATTTGGGAGCCGCATACCATGTATGTGAGTGCTCTTTGTCCGGAGGGTCCGCGAAGGACATATTTGTATATTTAACCAAGTAATTGGCTGGTGTTCCTTTGGGGGATGGAGAGGGTGGGTCCGCTCCGAGTTGACCTCAATATTCTGAGGAAGGAGGGGGAAAAAAATCCCTCACAGATTGATTCATGACTGTCATTGAGTTGTTCTTTTTTTTTTTTTCAATATAACATGAACTGGATAAAGGGTAATCCTGTCTCACCACCATGTTGGACAAGGGCAGATTACAGTGATTCTGCCTCTTTGTTGGTGGCACAGGGTTCAAATTATACTGGAAAAAATAGGAGAAAGATCAAGGAGGAATGGGAGAAAACATAGTGATCCTTCCTGTTGTTGTTGGCGTGTCTTTGCCCCGCTGGCAGCCGTTCTCCAAGCTTGTCGTGCTCTCTATTGAAGCCAGCTGGGCTCTGCCTCGTGTTTACGGGTCGGGGGCCGCAGGTTAACCAGTTTCCAGGTGAAAGGTCGGAGGCTGCGGCGTGTCCTCGTGTCTGACGGATGTGATGTTGCTCTTGCAGCCGTGAACAAGGTGAGGACGTGGGCCCTGGACCGCGAGGTGTTTCAGAACATCATGAGGAGGACTGCGGAGGCGCGCCACGAGCAGTACCGCAACTTCCTGCGAAGGTCAGCCTCACGTTGATGAATCGACCGCCGCTGTCAGCTGACAACCACCAGCCACACCTAGGACGTTACTCAGTCTCATCTTTAGTGCTAAAATGTTGGTTTTCTTAAAAAAATCTGCCAGTGAGATGAGATAATCCCACTTGTTTCTGGCGCTAATCAATTTATTTCCAGAAATTTCTTGGATCAAGTGTCATTTTCTTGATCCTAGCGGGCTGATCTGCCTTGTTTCAGCAGATTTAGGCTCGTTCCCAGAAAATTTCCTGAAACAAGTGAAACTGCACTGGAAACAAGATGATTTTATTTTCACATATCTGAAGAAAAACAAACAAACAAAAAAAAAATAAAACACAATTCTTTGAACATTTGTTAGGAAAAAAACGTTAATTTCCTTCCCTGTTGGATTGTTATCGAAAAGCCTCAGATAAATTGATGATTCTCCCACATATGCAAGACAGGAGGGAAATTGGCGTGCACTGCAAAAAGTCAAATCTTACCAAGATTATTTGTCTTATTTCAAGTCAAAATGTCTTATTTCTAGTCAAAATATCTCATTAGACTTAAAATAAGACATGATCACCTCAGAAGTAACTTGTTTTTAGACAATTTTCACTTGTTTCAAGTGAAAATTTACTTGAAACAAGTGAAATATTCTGCCAATGGAACAAGCAAATTTTTACTTGTGACACAAGTGAACAAGTAAAAATTTGCTTGTTTGCTTGCTTATTTTAAGTGTAATAAGATATTTTGACTAGAAATAAGACATTTTTACTTGAAATAAGACAAATACTCTTGGTAAGATTTTGACTTTTTGCAGTGTGAAAATTATACGTTCAGTCGGCCAATTGAGTTTTTATGCATTTTATGCCTAAAAGACACTTGAAAATCTAAAGTAGGCAGAGGCGCTGTTTGTATGAATGCTATCAAAGTCAGAATAGTTAACTTTAGGGTAGAAAAAATGAACATGAAATTTACTGAACAAGGTGATGTGACTCTCTTTAAATAAACAATGCTGTCATTTACACTCTCAAAAATGATATTTCATTGGCTTGACAGAGGATATGCACTTTTTTTATAAGAGCTGATTGGCATCGTGTGTATAACCTGGAGCGTAATGTCCATGTAGAGGGCGACTGTCATCATCTGTGCCTCGTCTTTCTCTCCCGCAGCGTTTCACTCCTGGCAAACCTACCTGAGGACAAGCTCAGCAAAATCGTGGACTGTCTCGAGGTGGTAAGTTCTGTCAAACTCTCCGGGACATTTTCATGTTCGTTGTTGTGCCTGAGTGTTGCACAACCTCCTGACAGCTCGTGGGAGCCCCGGCGTCGCAGATAGCTGCTGTCAAAATATCATTACCATTTGGCCATATACCATTACTGCATGTCAGCATATTCTGTCCACCTCCGGCCGGTGAAACCTCACAAATTGCCTTGTTGATGAACAGCGCCGATATTATTCCTGTCATCGCCGGGCCCTGTATATTGTTACCATAATTATTTGACCAAGGCCCCAGAAAGTGTTTATTCAATGGGGGACGAGTGATTTCTTAAAGATGTGCGAGTGACAGGCTTTTGGTTCGAGAAATGTATTAAATGTGTGTGTGTGTGTGTGTGCGTGACTGTGTGTGTGTGAGTGCGTGTGTGTGTCTGCCTCTCCCTCTCTGAGCATTGTATTTCGATGGTGAAAGAGAAACCGGCGTGGCTCTTGTCAGCCCCCGGGTCAAAAAAGCAGCTCTCAGCGTCTTTTCACAATGAAAACTTCAAGGACGTTTCTCTCGATTGTTGGTCCCGCTGCTCTCCGGGGCCGAGAATTTCCTTATTCAATCATTTCTGATGGAGCTGATTATGTTGCGTCTCGGGGGGGAAGCTGCATGTAACCCGATATTGGTGCAGATGTTCCTGTAGAATCAGGCAGATAATACTGAAGCCCCCTGTCATTAAACAGCAGGGGAATGGAATTCAGTGTGTGTGTGTGTGTGTGTGTGTGTGTGTGTGTGTGTGTGTGTGTGTCAGAGCCAGGACTACGTTTCAGGGTTGTCTGTCAGGTTTTCAGTCAGATCAACATGTTGTGGTCTGAACATTTCTCTGAGGCAGAGCTCTCATTGGTTGAATTAAACCTCAGTGGGCGGGGCCACAGAGCCAATCAGACAGACTGAACTAAACATGAGAAAAATCTAAATTTTACACTTAAAATTGAATTTTAAAAAATAGTGAGTTTCTCCTTGCATGACCTTGGTGTTTGTTAGCAGGCCGGCTGGTTTAACTAACGATAACCTGGATAAGTTGGTTTGGCTCAGTAACAGGCCGGGTGCTGGGAGCTGCAGGCTTCAGTTACTTGGCCAGAAAAACTGTGATTCTTTGG
Organism: Myripristis murdjan; assembly: GCF_902150065.1. Taxonomy (NCBI): domain Eukaryota; kingdom Metazoa; phylum Chordata; class Actinopteri; order Holocentriformes; family Holocentridae; genus Myripristis; species Myripristis murdjan. The sequence goes on from NC_043988.1 coordinate 32,707,437, forward strand.
CTCCGCCGCTGAGATTTAACTCAACCAATGAGGTTGTTTCTGCCTCCGAGAATTATTTGCATGACTAAAACTCCTGTCTGCGTCAGTTCAGGGGAATTCAAGTCTCTGGGCTCTGCAGTAGGCAGTGAGGATCTCAGAACTGACGGGCCATGCTCACTAAAATGACATAAGCAACTGTCACACAGTTACATTTCACTTTTTAGGTGTTATCTGACACTTTCATCAGGAGCAAACCAAGAACAACAGCAGAATAAGATTAAATTCCTTTGGCCCAAAACATAAGGAAGTGCAAAAAAAACTTTGAGAAAGTGAGTGTAAAAGAGGTTTCAAAAAAATAAAGATGGGTTAGGTCATATTAGAGCAAGTAGATGTGGACTGTACGGGAGAAGGTGGTGTGGTTTGAAGGGAGGAGGAGTTCAAGTGTTTCTCGACGAGATCGGCTCGAAGCTTTTGACTGAATACGTCCCGTTTGTCTCCTGAAAAGGCAACGCTTTGGCTCGACGTGAAGGCAGTGTTTCAGGCTTGGCAGCTTGGAATAACAAACCCAAGACACCATTCAAACTCTGTCACACCAGCGCACAGACATCATCCAAACAAAACCGTCACAAGCAAAACCTCGTTATGTTGTCTGCGCCGTCAGGGACGGGTGTTAAACTCGGCTCTCCTCAAGTATAAACGGGGCGAGAAACGAGTTTGGACGCTCGAGGAAAACGCCACTTGTGTCGAGAGCGTCGGCCGTAAACACGGGGGAATGTTTACGCGTGGTTGCTCTGATTTGTTTGTTCACTTTTTACCGAGGAGGTCCTCCTCTGCCTACTGTCGAATGGATTATAGCAGCGGACAGTTCTCTGAGCTGCAAGAATTTTGGCACTCATCCCAGAGAACATTTCATCCTGGTCACCTTCATTCTTTGCACTTCTCCTCTTCACCTAAAAGCTTTGGAAAGGAAGGCGATCTTGCGGCACGCTGACTCAACAATCCGGCTTTAAAGCAAAGAGTTTGGCTTGTCATTTCATTTTTGACGGACAGGCGGGACGTAGCGGCTGAGAGAGCACGCGATGTCTCTGAATGACATGTCACAGAAAACACTCCCCAGCGTTTGATTCAAGTGTATTTCCATGTTTTGATTCGGTTTTATGACGTGTCGTAAAACTGACTTAAATACTGAAACAAAGTCTCTCAGTCAGAGTGTGATCTCGTCCCGCTGGAGGACGAGGTGCAACGGCCCTCCTGCCTCCTGCCTGAGAGCACACCATTATCAGGAAAAAGCCTTTGAATTAAAATCTGCCTAGAACTGGATTGGACATTTCCAATTGAAAATTAGTCCTTTACCTCAGTGTGTGACTGTGTATCAGGGCCACTGTAGGAAAAAAAAAATGGAGCCAGGGGAGGTTTGGGTAATATTCTGAGCAAATTTACTAGAAAAATCTCACAAATTTACAAGAAAAAACTGTGTTTGCCGTATATAAGGCCTGCAGCTGATGACCTCATTGCATGGGATTTAGGAACAAGGAAATCCTGCTGATTTCAGCCCAGAATCCCAACATTGTTTTCTTCTGAATCGGCCCATCATGGCAACGTCTCTTCAAAGTCCAGATGCTGATGAGAAGATTGTGATTCTGGGCTCAAATCACCAGGATTTCCTTCCTACCAAATCCCAGAGTGAAAGAAAAAACTATTTTTTTTTTTTTAGATTTTTTTCTCATAATTTTGCAGCTTTATAATCACAGAACATTCAAGTTTTTTCTCATAAATTTGTTAGTTTTTTCTCATACATTTACCATTTTAATCTCAGAGAATATCCAATTTTTTTCTCATAAATTTATGCCTTTAATCTTGGAAATTCTGTTTTTTTTTCTTTCGCTCCCCCGGCTCTGTATTTTTTCTTTCTTCTAATCACTCCAATCAGACTAATTACTCCCGTCTTTTCACTCTAGTGTTTTATATAATAGGTCCCAGGCTTGTTGTAGGTCTAAGATCATATATTGCAAATTCCAGGAGACACTAGTGTGTTTTAAAAAGCGGCTGACGAGTTCGACTTCCTGTTGAGAAATGGCCTGTCACAGGTTTTGCGTGTTGTTGGCTGCATGAACGGAGAGAAAGCTAGATCGGTGGTTCTCAACCCTGGTGAAGGCATCAGTGAGTGGATTTATAAAGTCTTTACGTCTCCTTTGCAAACCCCCAAATAATTCTGCAATCTCGTTAGAGTTCTGGAGCTTGGGTTTTAAAACGGCCGCAGACCGACCCGCCGCTCAGTCCTCAGGTTGGATGCACATTTCAAGCATTAACCAAAGAATTTCCTTTACAAATCCACATTCGCCTGAAATCTCCCGCTGACCTCTGGCTGGGGTTTTGAGCGCCGGGTTGAGAATCACTGAACCAGATGAACGAAAGTGCAGCATTGACGACCGCAGTCCAGAGCTCCCGTCCCGCAGGGGCCAAGCTACCAGGAATCAGACTGGCCCGGGTCGATGGCGAAATCAATGCCGTGCTTCAGCTCTGACTGTTGTCGTCCACCCCTCCCCCATCTCTCTCACCTCCCCACCCCACCCACCCTCCTGCCTCATCAGGAATACTATGACAAGGGAGAGTATATCATCCGGGAGGGAGAGGAGGGCAGCACCTTCTACATCATCGCCCAGGGAAAGGTAAAGTATCACAGAAACACACCACACACACGTCACACCCTGAATCTAACTCGCTCCTAATCTGGATTATATCCTTAACCCTAAACAAAGACCTTGAAAAACAAGCGGAGCCGCTGAAAAACATCCTCAGTTTGGTCAAGAAGGTCTAAAACACCACGACACAACACAAGCATCAAAGTGAAGAAGATGCACAAACTAAAACAAACTGTGATCGCATAAATTAGACAAACACACACATCGTCTTCATGCTGAGAATCTTCCATTCACAGGGAAAAATATATATGGAGCTAGGAGAGGGGAAAATATTCTGAGGGAAAAAGTCAGAAGCTCAGAGATTAAAGTCATAACTTTAAAAGAAAAAAATGAGATTATAAAGTCACGCAAAAACTGTTTTCCTGAGTTTTTTTCTCTGCAATTCAGAGAATGTTGAGTTTTTTTCTCTGAGTCTCTCTCTTGTTTGTCCATACATTACAGCCTTTAAAATTAATTACTTCACAAGCAAGGTTACTGCAGAAATGAACAAAATGCATCTAAAATGACAGTAAAATTTTGTTGCATTTTGTTGTGTTGAATGTTTTGATATGGCTGTGGTCAGGGGGAAAGCGTGCACCGCCTCAGCAGTGGGTCGCAGGACTGGGCGATATCTGATATTTAATTAAAGGCCGGTATCGGCACTAACATTATTTGGGCAGAGAGGGGCGTGGCCATGACTCACCCGCCTGTCCGCCTGATAAGTCAGTAACCTGACACCAGGCTGCAGCTCCTCAACCAAACCAGAGAGAGACATATGTTGTTTGGGAGGAAGACGGCTAATACAGGAAATGGATCCACCGCCGCCCATCCATCCCCCTCTGTCCCACAACCCCCTGACCAGAGAGGGAGTAAAACCTGAGAGTAAAAACAGGGGAAGTGAAGGTCACAGAGGTCAAACGGGACACTCAGCTGAAGCGCCGCCTGGTCGTTACGGCTCTGATGTCACTGTGGCGAGTCTCTCAGACGGGACGGTGCCACACGCGGGCCGTCTGACCTCTGCTGGGGCGGGACACGGCGTTTTAAAGCCTCACCAGCGACGCAGAGGGTTCAGCGTACTCCCCAACATCCAGGCGGCCGCAGCGGTTTGTTTTAATGGGCGGTGTTGGAGCAAATGTCCATCAGAGAAAACAGAGGATGGCCATGTGACTCATTTGTGGGGTGTTTGAGTTGAGTTGGGGCTGGACACTGAACTGAAATTTACCAAATCTGTGATACGGCTAAAAGCAAGATCTGAACTGCAGGAGGCTGCAGGTTTTTTTTGGATAAAGATAAAATGTGAGTTAAAACACCGTTATGAATGAAGTGCTGTGGTGCTCATTCTGGTGGTGGAGATTAATTTTTTCCCATATAAATGGAAAAAAAAAAGATGGAAAAATGATCACTGCATGAATTTAATTATATCACAATCAAATATGGGGAGGGGTAGATATTCTGAGGAAAAACTCTGAATTTCTGAGATTTAAGTCATAGATTAACGAGCAAGAAAACTTAGAATGAGATTAAAGTGGTAAATTTACAGAAGAAACACGCAAATATATGAGAAAAAAGTTCTGAGATCATAAAGTCACAGTTTTTTGAGAAAAAATAAATTCTTGTCAAGTTATGAGAAAAAAAATTACACATTTCTCAATAATCAATCATTTCTGAGACTATATTGTCACAAATTTATCACATTTTTTAAAAAAAAAAAATCCTAAATTTGTGAGATTTTTTCACATTGGACGTACAAATACGGCTGGTGAACAAGAGACTGCACAATAAAGACAGAGCACTCACTGTGTGTGTGTGTGTGTGTGTGGGTGTGTATGTGTGTGTGTGTGTGGGCAGGTGAAGGTGACACAGAGCACCGAGGCCCACAAGCTGCCGCAGCTCATCAACTCGCTGCACAGAGGAGAATACTTTGGAGAGAAGGCGCTCATCAGGTAAACACACACACACACACACACACACACACGACCCTTAGTTTCAGTTTTTATTTCACTTTGGATTTTGTGTTTTCAGTTCAGTTTAGTTTCAGTTTTGTTTCCATGTTGTTGTGCTCACACATTTGACTAAACTGACAAACACAAAAACTATATCTATATATCTCTATATATATCTGTCTATATATAGATCTATATCTATATCTATAATTTTTTGCATATTTTTACTTTCTTTTTAGTTTGTTTTGTAGGTACACAATATCGTATCAGTTAATTTTTGTTTTTTAAGTCAAGTTTGTATTTTTATTTCAGTTAACTAATATGTTTTTTTCACACTCACTTGTAGTTTTTATTTTAGTTGTAGTGAAGTATAATAACGTTGGTGCCCACCAGGTGTTTCTTCTTGTTTATAGTGCAAATTGGTATTATATTAATGGTTTATTATTTATGTTGGTGAGAAGTTATTACATCGACAGTTGCAAGAAGCTGTCCTGTAGTGTGTGTGTGTGTGTGTGTGTGTATGTGAGATGACATCTCTCTGCCTCTTTCAGCGATGACGTCAGATCGGCCAACATCATTGCGGAGGAGAACGGGGTGGAGTGTCTCGTAATCGACAGAGAGTAAGTATTCTGAAATTGTCTCATGGTGGCAAATTAACTCCAGCCTCATCCCTTTTTTGATTAAAAAGTGGTCATATATGTGTTTTATTGTGAAGCTGCAGCGAACAATAAGGTTTTAAGCCCAGATTTAAATGCGCTAGCTGTTGCAGCAGTGCTCAGGTGTTCAGGAAGCTGCTCCACAGGTGAGGAGCAGAGGAACAAAAAGCTGCTTCACCTGGTTTGGTTTGGACTCGGGTAAAAACACAAGCATGCCTCTCCCAGACAAACTGAGGGCTCTGGAGGTAAAACAGATATATATCGACCTTTTAGTGCTTTGTAGACAAGAACACACAGGAGCCGGAGCAGAGATTTGAGAACTGGTGTGATATGCCCCACTCCACGGTGTTAGTGTAATCTGAGAGCATGGTGATGTTGAATAGAGGGAGGCCCAAGTATGGACCCTTGAGGAACTCCACGTGATCCGTAATTACCAGCACAGTGTCTTGCACAGTGTCAAAAGTCCCAGCCAGTGTGTTCCAGTGTGTCGAGCTGCATCTGTAGGGAGACAAAACTTATGGAGCCGGGGGAGGGAAAAAAAATGAGAAAAAACTTTAGATTAGAGATTTAAGGGGTAAATTTCCGAGAAAAAAACCCTGAAAATTCTGAGATTATAAAGTCATAAATAAAAAAAAACCCCTGTGGTTTCTTGACCAAAACAAAACAAAACAAAACATTAATTTGTGACTTTATAATCTCAGAATTTTCTTTTTTTTTTTCATAAATCCACTTTAATCTCAGAAATTGTGAATTTTACTCTCAGAATACTGCCCCGCTCCCCCAGCTTTGTACTCCCAGCCCCCCGCCCCCACCTCCACCCACCAACAGCAGCCTGTCATAATATACCGTCATAATTTCTAGGCGTGATATAATCTTTTGAGAAAAATTCTTAATCTTGTTGAGAGTATCCAGTTAATTGTTAAATAACTGAGGTGTTGGGATTATGTAATCTATAGTCTGCACTGCTGGTATGTGCTTGTTGTTTTTCCAGGACGTTTGATCAGACGGTGGGAACCTTCAACGAGCTGCAGAAATACCTTCAAGGCTACGTGGCGACGCTTGATCGTGACGACAGGAAGCGACATGCCAAGTAGGTGCAACGCTTTCCACTATGTCTCAACTTTGTCTTTGTCTTGGATTTTCCCTGGATGAAATCTGAGTTTCTGCACTGTAGATGGCACTGTCTTCACAACAGCCATTGTAGGGGGAAAAAGAAACTATGGATCTGGGGTAGGGGGAGATAATAGTCTGAGAAAAATGGTAGATTCATGAGAAAATCGCCATTTGCCATGTCATGCCTGCAGCTGATGACCTCACTGATGACCTCAACCTTGCAAACGGAAGCGATGTGTTTCCTTGTCCAAAAAAAATGAAAAGAAAAGCTTTTTTTCCTTGCAAGTTTTTATTTTATAATCTCAGATTTTTTTTTCATAAATTTGTGAGGTTTTTCACAGAAAGACCTCACTTTAATATCTGAGTTTTTTTTTTTTTTTTTTTTTTTTTTTTTTTTTTTTGGAAAAGCAGTGGGTTTTTTTTCTCAGAATATTACCTTCTGCTCCGGGCTTCATATTTTTTCCCCCACAGTGGTCCTAATACGCCACTGTAAGTCTGTGAGTGCCTTAAGCAAAGACATATGGAACAATACCATTTATTTATGTACTATGGAAAATAAAACATTTAAATTCACTGGTTATCGACTTTCGTGGTCTCTGCACACAAAATGTCACATCCCTGCAACTCCAGTTTTATATAAAATCCCGAATTCCCCAGTTGTACTTACTACTTTGTTGAGTAGTTCATGTTGGCTGAGCTTGTAATTTCCAACAGTACTTGAAGGCAGCAGCCGCTTCCATGGCATGACATTCTCACATAGTTGTATGCATGGCCAAATCTCAGTGTGGGTCCTTGCTCTCTGCGTCTCTGCTCAGGAGGTCAGTGTCCCGGCACCAGAGTCAACCCCTGTCGCCAGACGTCATCCAGCTGAAGGAGATGGTGTCTGCGTTCCCTCCCTCCAAGCCCTTTGACAGCCTGGAGGTCATCACGACTCTCGGAGTGGGTGGCTTTGGAAGAGTAGAACTGGTGAGACCAAGTTACGTCTTCAGCACCGCCCTTCCTGATTTGCTGCATATTTGTCACACAGATGCCCATACAAAAAGTAATATCAGACAAGGAGTACCTGAGTAAACACACAATACAGTTTTAAATGATCATTTCATTTATTGAATGGAAAAAGTCATCCAATACTCATATCGCCCATGTGTTAAAAAAAACAGTAATTCCCCCTGTACTTAATAACTGGCAGCAGCAACTGCAACCAAACACTGTAGCTGGAGATCTGTCTTTCACATCGCTGTGGGGGAATTTTGGCCCACCCTTCTATGCAGAATTGCTGTAATTCAGTGACATTGGAAAGTTTAAGGTCCTGCCACAGCATCTCAATGGGGTTCAAGTCAGGCCACTCCAAAACCTTCATTTTGTTTCCTTTGAGCCACTCTGAGGTGGACTTACCCTTGTGTTTTGGATCATTATCCTGCTGCACCACACAGTTACGCTTCAGCTTCAGATCACAGACTGATGACCTGGTAGAGAGCAGAATGCATGGCTCCTTCAATGATGGCATGTCCTCCAGGCCCAGAGGCAGCAAAGCAGCCCCACACCATTGACCTAGCACCACCCTGTTTGACTGCTGGTATGATGTTTTTGATGTAAAATGCTGGGTTTGCTTTACGACAGACATAACGAAACCTGTTGACTTCCAAAAAGTTTCATTTTTGACTCGTCTGTCCACACATTATCCCAAAAGGTTTGGGGGTCATCAATGCGCTTTTTTGGAAATGTGTTTGCCTTAGTTAGTAGTGGTTTGCATCCCATGAATTCCATTTTTTCTCAGTTTGTTTCTTATTCCTGAATCATGAACACAGACCTCAACTGAGAGAGGCCTGCAGTTCTTTAGATGTTATCCTGCGGGGTTTTGTGACCTCCTGGATGAGTCTTCTCCATTTGGAGATAATGAATCTCTCACTGTGGTTCGCTGAAGTCTCGTGGCATGTCGTTATCGTGGCATAGTGACCTGCTCGTTGAGACTTTGTAGCCTACGTCATATTGGTGGAAGGGTTAACATTAAGGGTTAACATTTCACACAGGGTCAGGTGGTGTTGGATAACTTTAAAAACTGAATTTTGTGTTTACCTTGGTTCTCTTCATCTTATATTTTGTATGAAGATTTGAAACCATAACCCGCTCTGCCTATTTTCACTTACGTAACATTAATCGTCTCCGCCCATCTCTCACCCCCCACTCCACTGCCATCCTGGTTCACAGCCTCGTCACCTCCCATATTGACTATTGTAACTCACTCCTTTTTGGTGCCCCTCACAAATCCCTCCATAAGCTTCAACTGGTCCAGAATTCTGCAGCCCGTATCATTTCCAGAACCCCCTCCTTTCACCACATCACTCCCATCCTCCAATAGCTTCACTGGCTCCCGGTCAAATTCAGAATCAACTTTAAAATCCTTCTGTATACTTTTAAGGCCATCCGCAACCTCGGCCCCCCCTATCTGTCTGATCTCCTCCATATTAACACCCCCCCTCGCTGCCTCAGATCTTCCTCATCCCTCCACCTCTCTGTACCCACCTCCTGTCTCAGCACAAAGCTCTGCTCCCCAACTCTGGAACTCACTTCCGCCAGAAATCCGAAACACTGACTCTCTTCCAGTGTTCAAATCCAGACTCAAAACACACCTGTTTAAGATAGCCTATTCTCTGTAACTATAACTACTTTGTTCCATTTCTCCATTTCTTTTTACTGTGTATGCCTTTTATCTGTTGTTTTATTGTACTTGTTTTTATTATTGTAAAGTGTCCTTGAGTGTCAAGAAAGGCGCTTATAAATAAAATGTATTATTATTATTATTAAACAAGTGTGATAAATGTGCAAAAATAGAGGAAACGAGGAAGGGGACAAATATTTTTTCAAGTCTATCTATCTATCTATCTATCTATCTATCTATCTATCTATCTATCTATCTATCTATCTATCTATCTCAAAGGACCTCAGTGACTTTCAGTGTAGCACCATTATAGGATGCCACTTTTCCAACAAGTCAGTTCATCAAACTTCTGCCCTGTTAAAGCTGTCAACTGTCGCTGCCGTTGTGATGTGGAAATGTCTAGGAGCAACAACACCTCATGCATGAAGTGATAGATCAGACAAGTTGACAGACCGGGACTCCAAAGTGCTGAAGCGCATAGCACGAACAAATTGTCTGTCCTCAAGTTTCAACAAACTGTCCTTGGAAACAACATCAGCACAAGAACTCCTCATTGGAAGATTCATCAAATGGCGTTTCCGTTGCTGGCTTTCCATGGTTTGGTGGAAACCAGGAGATCAATGCGAGCACAGTGCCAAAGATAAGGTTTGGTGGAGGAAGAATAATGGCCTAGAGCTGTTTTTAAATGTGAAACTACAACAGCATATAAGGGCCATTGTAGAGAAAAAAAACTGAACTGGGGCAGAGGGCTAATAATCAAGCTCCTCTGCTGACTGTGAGCCAGGCCTGACTGCCCAACTTCAATGCCCAAGCTCACGCGTGGCTGAGTGGCAGCAAATCCCTGCAGCAATGTTCCAACATCTAGTGGAAAACTCGTCCAGCAACGTGGAGACCAACTCCATATTAATGTTGATGACTTTGGAGTGAGATGGTCAACAAGCAGGTGTCCACATACTTTTGGGCACAGTGTATCTGTCTAACCATTTACATAAAATCATTTCAGAACATAGCACAAGATGGTAAATATCCCTTATAGGTTTGAAGATGTTCCGCACAAGTTAAGATGCCAACCAGCAGTAGATGTTCATGGATGTTAGTGACCATCAACAGATGTTAGGGACATATCTTCAGTTGTGTTTCGGCCTTTTTTTTTTTTTTTTATCACAAATGCCATCTTTGTGTACTGCATCCTCTTCATCTCATTTGCTTTGACAACAGCATCCTCCCAGGGTACTGTTGATTCTACAAGGTGGACGACGGTGTAGGGTGTTAGACCAGAGTGCCAGGTCTGGTCTTAGGATGGTGGTGACAATGTCTGATGGAACTATAAGCCACAAAATAAAATAAAAAAATAACAATAACTTAGCCACATCGTCTCTATCTCCATCCATTGTATTACTGTATGTCATCATCCAGAAGAAAGACTGGAATGCAATTACAAAATATGTCTGATATCCCCAGCAAACATTCACTCCACCTGGCAGTTTTAATGTGAATATTGGCAGTGCCATAAGATCATATTACTTGGACTACTTGGAATGCGTAAATGCCATTTTGTCCAGAGTTCCCTCGTTGCCATTCCTGTTCTCCCAAAGAGATGACTGTTACCATGGCAGTAGCTCTGCCACCTAGACGTGTTTGTTTAGGAAGATGACATCCTGTGTTTTCCCTCTGCAGGTCAAGGTGAAGGGTGAAGACATAACCTTTGCCTTAAAGGTCATCAAGAAGAAGCACATCGTGGACAACAGGCAGGAGGAGCACATCCACTCGGAGAGAAAGATCCTCGCCGAGGCTCGCTCGCCTTTCATCGTCAAGTGAGTTGGCTCGCTTGGCCTCACCAAGTCATGATACTTTTTTTTTCGTTCTTCATGACGATGAAGATTTGTTTCCATTAGTTTGGGAAAAGAGCACCGGGCTTATTAGTTTTTGATAAGATCACAGTCTTGGCCCAAAGCAGATTACACCTTCTCAAAGGGGAGGAATGGCAGGGGACATTGAGATGTCTGCCATGGGAAGTTATTCATTTGTTGTGAAATATTGATGCACTGGCTTTTCCTTGCCTTTTGTTAGATTACGATGATCCAATTCCACCAAGGGCACAGGGAGCAGGCTGAGATATTAAAGTCATTTCTCACCTTCTCTAATAATCTCATCTCATCCTACCAACCCTTTCAATAAACATCGTCATTCATTTGTCTCATCTATTTGTATGTCTTCTTTTTATTTTTGTTCTTTTTTCGAGGATGTGTGTATTATTACCATTAATATATAATATTAATGGTATTAATATATGACATTGTGGCACTGAAATCTCTACCAGGGTTGCTGCTCTGTAGATTGCACTGAATTTTTCTACAGGGAAGCATACAGTTTCATATGGGAGATAACTTGTGTTATATTTTTACATTACAGTCAACTGAACTGAAATGATAATAAATGGTGTTGCATTCAAGTAACCTCGGAGCTGCTTTCTTTAATATTGGCATCATTATTTGTGCTCCCAGTACTTTTTGTACATGCTTTACCAGTTTACCATTTAACAAGAAGGTCTTTCTTATGGAAAATCAACCCTGGTAGCTCCACACTGGACTGAATTACCGCACAGTGTATGTGGCAGGGCTGCTGGTCCTAAAACAGACATGACCGCTTTCACAGTGAGAAGCTCAAGAGAAAATATATTACACAGTATATATGACAAATAGGGGAACTGCTAATAACTAGGTCCTAATGAAGAATATTCCAATAGAAAAAAGAAAACAAGCAAAGATGTGCAGATTATCAGTTTACTAAATTGAAAGTTGTATAAATCATCCAGAAGTTATCTTGAATATTGATGCAGGTGGGGAATTATGCCCAAAAGTAGAGTCTCTGTGCAAAATGCTAACTGTTATCTCTATCTGACTTTCTCCAGACTGTACCGCACATTTAAGGACAACAAGTATGTGTACATGCTGCTGGAGGCCTGTCTGGGTGGGGAGATCTGGAGTCTACTGAGAGACAGGTAGGGGAAGGGCTGCCCACTGTCTGCTGCCAGGGGTCAAAGGTCAGAGCACATCTGCCCCACAAGGACAAGCCTTTACTGTCATTGTACAAGAACAAAAGAATTAGGAGTGCTCCTCCTGATCAGTGCAGTTCATAAGACAATTAAGACAGACAACAAACACAAATTCAATAAATATGAAACTATAATAAATACTATGAAAGAAGATCTCTGAAGTCATAGTTGTTTAATTGTTGGCTGGCCGCTAAATAACCTTTAAAGCCACTTTTGTGTTTTGGAATGCAGCCACTGCCTTTTGTCCTTGTTGGGTAGAGACGCTAATAACATTTTTAGGATGTGAGATTATTCGTCAGAAACACCAAAATCCATTTACAACTTTTGTCTCACACTTAAGAAATTTGAAGTTTTATCCTTGTTAAAGCATTCCTCTTCTTCATTTTTGACTCATAACTTTGAGATATTAATTGTTACATCTTGCTGCTGGCGTATACAGTGTATTTTAGATGATTTTATGTACCAATAAACTGTCTCGTTACTGTCCTACTCTGAACTCTGCTCGCTGTAAAACATGCCCCTCCAGCATAATAAAGCTCCGTTCGCTCTGCCATTAACAACTCTCATGAAGCTAAATCTTTTTTTTTTTAGAGATCTAATCTCCAACAAACAGAATTTATTCTGTCCTTTTTGGTCACACAAACAGGCTTCAGACAATTTCTGTGTTCAGCCACAGTGGATATTACTGATCATGCTAACGACAGGGTTTTTCTTGTCTTTCTAAAAATCATAAAAAATACTGTTCCTGCGGCAGAATATATTAAAAGCATGATTCTGGTGTGCCATTGTCCTTGGAAAGGCCCACCAGGTGAGAGGCAGGTGAGAGAGGACTCGTTTAAGAAAACGCTGTTTGTTTAGGTTAAAAACCTACAATGGTGTTTTGGGGCCATTGTAGGGAAAAAATCACTACGGCTTTGGGGGAGCAGGGTTAATATTCAGAGAAAAACATTTAGAATTTCCAAGATTTAAGTTGTAGGTTTATCAGAAAAAATGGGATATTCTCTGAGAATGGTCAATTTACAAAAAAAAATCAGAAATTCTGAGATTTAAGTCAGCTCTGTAATTTTTTTTTCCTAAAATGGCTGATTGTGGGAGTGCGAAAGAGGCTTGTGCACGTACGCCCAGTTCCTCAATGACTGAGATTTATAAAACAGAACCTGGTGTACGCACAGCTTTATGAATCTGAAGAAAAACATGTGAATGCATATTCCTGGCTTTGTGCATACACAATTTTAGTCATGAATCTAGAGAGTGTTATACTTCTGGTGCCAGGTATTTAGAAGAGCAAATACAAAAGCTTGAAGAACTGAGTAAAAGTTGAATCACAGCGACAGAAAGCAGCAACACAGACATTTATTCTGTGAAAATGTCACACGTTGTTACTTTAATGGGGTTCAGGTGCCCCTTGTGATCCCATGTGTCATCAGACCATGTCTCTCTCTGCCTCCAGAGAAACATCTGACCCACCACGGCTTGGTGCACACCGTCTAGGCATTAATTTGGCTCATGCTCTTGTCTGCAGGGGAAGTTTTGATGAGCCCACTGCCAAATTCTGTGTCGGCTGCGTCACCGAGGCGTTTGACTACCTCCACCGCAAAGGGGTCATCTACAGAGATCTGAAGCCTGAGAATCTCATGCTGGACACGGAGGGATACATCAAACTGGTGAGTTCGCTGCCAGGGACAGATCTTCTTCTCCGTCTTGAAAACATGAGATGAACTTCTCTGTCTAGAAAGATTTGATCCTGTGTGATGACCAGAGTCTTTTCTGAGCCCAACTCTGGACTTCTTGGACATCTAGGTACTTCACAGTGATAAATGCAAAATAACAATTTCCTCATTACCTTAGATCTAACAACAGTATGGTCATTATAGCAGCTCTTCCTTCTTGAATGTATTTTCAGTCGTATTGAGGAAAAATAGCCTTTTCTCAAAGCCCCTCATTAGCCCCACAGTTGTGATGGGAAAAGCGTTTGTATGTATTATCTTTACAAAGTAGTATTTATTTATCCTGCAGTCAAGAATTCCCACTGTGCAATCGCAGAGACTTTAAAGTCTAAAAACTCTACATGACCAGATTCTTGATACCTAAGTTTCAAGTTTTCTTTGCAGCTTTGCAGCTTTTTTTTGCATTTCACTGCATCTATTTTTTGTTTTCTTTTTCCATTTGGGGTTCTTATACAATACAAATTGTATATACAATACAAATTGTATTTGTATTGTATGGCCTAATACAAATATATTTCTAAAGAGTTCATCAAAGAAGCCCCATGTTAGTGGCTTTGGAGGTCCAGTCAGAGTTTTAAGAAATCTTTACGATGGGGTTTTCTGGGGCTCTTTTCTTGGTGCAATCTGAAGAAGATCATCCTAAAAGCCTTTTACTTTTTAAAGTTTATTATTGAACTACCTCCTGTGTTCTGAGTTCGATGTGTATGTTTTCTAGAAAAATGCTCCTTAAGATTCCTTACCTGTTTCACCCTCCCAGGTTGACTTTGGTTTTGCCAAGAAGATCAGGTGTGGCCAGAGGACGTGGACCTTCTGCGGGACACCGGAGTACGTGGCCCCTGAGATCATCCTCAACAAAGGCCACAACTTTAGCGTGGACTTCTGGTCTCTGGGCATTCTGGTCTTTGAGCTTCTGATTGGCAGGTTTGGATCATGACAGCACACTACACAACAGATGTCAGACCTATAGGTTGAAAACTGAAACTTCAGGAGGGTTAGTGCATGTCCAGTGGAACCGTATGCCCATCGAAAACTAATGATTGTATAATCTGGTTTACCTTCTGTGCTCTGTTTCTTTATCATGTACCTCTCCGCTTTGTGAAGGAAGTCATGTTGAACTTAAGGTTCCAGGAAAAGGCAAGAGGTTAGAGTTACAAAACCACCCAAACTTCAAAGGAGGCATCTTGAAGTGTTTAATCACAACACAGTAATTATCTCCTGACTCACCCTTTCCAAGAACATCCCTCCTGTCTTGGAATGCAGTTAGATTAAGTATTAATGATAGGCCGGCTCAGCTTTTAGTCGAGAGACTGGCATACACATGCTAAATAGTATATTTCTCTCTCCTTGCTGTTTGATTTGCAGTGGAGAACATTTGGTGATTGGAGAAGAATCCTTAAACGCTAGGTGAAAACTTAAATCTCTTAAATCCCTTTCTCTCTGTCCCGTAGTCCTCCGTTCTCAGGAAGTGACCAGATGATGACGTACACTTTCATCTTGAAAGGCATTGAGAAGATGGACTTCCCCAAGAAGATCACCAAGAGGCCTGAGGATCTCATACGCAAGCTATGCAGGTACAACAGCAACCAGAGCAGCTGAACATCAGGGTAGATGAAGCTTTGATAAAATAAAAATTTAGATGTACTTCAGGGCAGATTTTTTTTTTTTTTTTTTTTTTTTTTTTTTTTACTCCAGTGCAGCTGAAAAAACCTCAAATTCACCTGCGACTTTTACAACTGTCCCAACCACTTCAATTTGTGGGGGAGAATAGGACCTGAGAAAGATAGCTGATTACCTGACAAAGTAGATAAAGTACTTGGGCCACTGTAGGGAAAAAGTTGACAAAAAAAAGCAAAAAAAAAAAAAATATATATATATATATGAAGCTATAAAAATAGTTTATGTGTCAAGGAACCACATTGCTTCACTTTGCAAGGTTGGAGCAACCTCATAAATTTGTGTGTTTTTTCTCTTAAATTTATAATTTTAATCTCAGGATTTCTGAGTTTTGTTCTCGCAAATTTTTGATTTTTTTTCTTGTAAATTTACCACTTTAATCTCAGAGAACATCCTAGTTTTTTTCTTGTAAATTTACAACTTTAATCTTAAAAAAAAAAAAAAAAAAAAAAAGTGTTTTTTTTTTCAGAGTATTACCCCCACCCCACCCTGGCTCTGATTTTTTTTCGCCCTACAGTGGCCCTAATGCGCTATCATAAAAAAAGAATATGTAGTAACATTATGTTCCTCGGCAGTTGTAATTTCCTTGAAAATAATGATGTCCATCTTTTGGACCAAGTGGGGGCTGCAGACATAAGTGAGCAACACCCTCTGAGTCTTTGGGTCAGAGTGAGAGTGTGGTTCGCGCTCAGGCAAAACAAATTCATCAGCTACAGGCAAAATTTACCGAGTGGTTAGTAATAATTTCCTCCTCTGATCTACTTTGCAGACGAAATCCCTCAGAGCGACTGGGCAACCTCAAAAATGGAATAACTGATATCAAGAAGCACAGGTAAGAAGGAGGTGACAGTATTTTCTGTCTGATCTCAATAGGAAGATGAGCCAATAACAGGTAAGCATTTATTGAAAACCACATTATGAACAAGTGATACACAGTGGCTCATAACCTGATAATCACCAAGCATAACTTAAAACACAATCAGTGCAGAATTAGGGCTCAGGTACTTTTCCAGCCGGGCTGTCACTTGGTAATGCATCACAGACAGGTTATATTATATTGAGTACTGTGGTGAATTACAGCTCCCACAGGATAATGAGTAATATTACTTCTAAAATCAGTAATAATTAATGAAATACTGTTTAGTTAATACCTATTTTTCCCTCTCAATCTACTGACTTGATAATAGCTCTTAGCCATCCCACTGTGCAACCATTTAGCCATAAAATGCCCGGGACTATTTCAGAGATTACAAAAAAAGATAGATTAAAGGGATAAATTTAGAACAAAAATGTAAAACAAAACAAAACAAAACAAAACAACAACAAAAAACAAACAAACAAACAAACAAAAAAAAACACCCAAAACCCTCAGAAAGAGAGAGAGAGATTAAAATGGTAAATTTATAAGGTAAAAAAAAACAACTCACAAATCTCTGAGAAAAAGTTTTCTCTCATAAATTTACCACTTGAATCTCACAAATTCTGAGTTTTTTTCTTGGAATATTGCCACCCCTCCCGGAGCTCCTTATTTTTTTTGTTCCCTACAATGGCCCTAACATGCCGTCGTATGATACAGTATGTACATGTAAATATGAAAGAGATGCAGAATTTGTGGCATATTTTGATCTGCTGTCTGTAATGTGCCTGAAGGTGGTTCACAGGCTTCAACTGGGAGGGACTCAAGGCCAGGACCTTATCGTCTCCACTGAAAAGAGAAGTAAGTGGCGACATTTAAACAACAGGCGTGAAACCAGGGGAGGAGTGTGGGAGGTCCATGAATTAACAGAATCAGAGGTGAAGGGGGGAGGGGTGGTCGCAGAAAATGCATGTCTCACCCTTATCCTCTTTCCTGTAAAGCTCAAAGGACCCGCAGACCACAGCTACTTTGACAGCTACCCTCTAGATGAGGAAACTCCTCCTGATGAGCTGTCGGGCTGGGATAAGGACTTCTGAGAGCTTCTCCTGTCTTTCTCCTGCTCTCCCTCCACTGCACACGTCCAGCAGCAAACCTCCAGGATCTCCAGAGGGTCTTCGGGAGGCCGAACGCTCCCTCTGGCAGCCTCGGGGGAACAACAGCCATGAACAGCTGATTACATCTTTCAACACACAGTTTAACCTTCTCAGCACAAATTAATGTATATGATTAAATTCAGAGGTGTTTTGGATGGGATTGGGGAGTTTTTAACATTCTTGTTGTTTAGGTGATGGAAATTCATTAACCCTAATCCTGGCTGGCCATAGTATCCTGTTGCTAGAGCATCTGATTTGCTGGCTAGGTCTACTTGAATCTAGCTCTGACTGAGTCTAGCAGTTGTGTTTTCACGTTCAGTTTGTTCAGGTTCAGTGTGTTCAGGTTCAGTTTGTTCAGGTGTAACGGTGCTGACTCTCCGGCTGCAGTTTTTGGAGCTTCGGAGCAGAGACGAAGGCTAAAGACAAGACAGCATCCTCAGCATAGAAACTGACTGGGTAGAGTTGGCGTGGACTCTTTGGAGGCCTTCCTGGTGGTTCACGTTGCCATGGTAACAGCTGTAGCATTCACTCGCAGTGACAACAAGTCAAAATCATCAAGTCATTTAAAAATTATGCTGCTCATCAGAAGCAAATTCATAGCGTAAGGCCAAGGTTAATATTAGCTATTTAGATTTAAGCTAAGGTAGTCCTAATCATCTGTGTTGTTGCTGGGAAATGTTTTGACAAAGCCACAAAAACCTATAAGACTAAACTCCTTCTAAAACCAACTTTTTTTATATTTTATTTTATTTTATTTTTTACTTTTTATTTTAATTTATAGGCCCTCTGCGATAAAAATGGATTGTTATAACTTCCGGTGATTACATTACATACAAACCCCAAATACTGTGATTTCCAGAAATACTGTGATTTCCCATAAACCAAAAGGCCCATGCCGGCTCTACCTGTTCAGTTTCCACGGTCCTCAGTCACTTTAAGCTAATTCGCTTTTACTGATGGCATTGCACTCACACAGCTATCCTCTTCTGCTCTCGGTCAGGCTGTAGGTCGTCAGATGTTTTAAAACTTTAATGGTACCCAATTGTGGACACTGTATTCAGTGGTTCAGTGGTCATGGTTACAAGTTTGTTAGTGTTCAGTCACACCTATTTGAGAAGATAAATACAAAGCTTTATGAAGATATGTTGATATTTGGGCATATAAAGCATCAACTTATTACCTCAGGTAGGAAAAGGCTGCCGGACTCCTGAGACTCCATGTTGGGCGACAGATGGTTTAAGTTCACTACTTTGTCTGTCGTCTGACCTCCGATCAGCCTGTAACTTTGGTATCTTGCGCAGCCCAAACTGTCCAGTGAGAAGCTCAAACACAATAACAGATGTCAGCTATAGTTTACCTAGTGTAAAATGTTTAAAGAGACAGAAATGCAGAGGATGAGCGGTGTTGCTGAAAAAAAAGATCAGGCAGGATTTTATTGACCTTTAGGCTGATAGAATAAACTCTGAGTAGAACTGCACATCCGCTGATATTGTGAAGTTACTCTGACAACTATGAATGAAAACTGCAACAGATCAAATGAATAAGTCAAAATGTCAGGGAATTGTGTGCTACTTTGAGCCTCATCGTGCGGAATAGGATGCAACGTTGATGGAAGTGTGTGGAGAACAGACCTCCGTGTCACTCACGAAGGGAAGCAATTGGGAACACACACACACACACACACACACACTCACTCACCTTGGGAGGAGAAATTCCACTTGACCGGGCCCAACAAACAGCTTATGAATCATTTGTGCTCGGGGCGGCAGAGCTCGCTGTGCCGGCAGTGTTAACTTGCGGCCCGCACCACACACACCTTCTCCACTTAAGTTATAGAGTGTGAGCATCCTGAGGCAGCGCGCCAGACCCGAGGAAATATTTACCCTTTTCAGGCAGAGTCAACTCTGTGGTTCCTGACTTCTTAGAGAGTGTGTGTGTGTGTGTGTGTCAGGGGCGTGGGGGGGTGGCCTGGGCTGAGGCGTTGACGATGTGAAGAGGCCAGTTTCCCGAGCAGAAACCCTTCACATTTAGCTGACCGCCTCAAGAAATCAGTGCCATTTTCTTGAGTTTAGTACAAGGTTAGTACTCTATTTTTGTTTATTTTGACACTTGTGGTTTCCAGTGACTGTGTGTGTGTGTGTGTGTGTGTGTGTGTGTGTGTGTGTGTATGCATGGACTATACAGTACACTGTAAACCACAAGCCCCCAAAATATACTATTTATACAATCCAAGCTAAGCTCCAGAAAATGCACTAGGTCCTTAAAGTAAACTTTGAAAACTGGGTCGAGACAATTTTGTAAATATCACACACACACACACACACACACACAGATGTATTGTATGTGACTGTGAGCATGTGTGTATTAATTCCTGTGTGAGGAAGCACCTTGAATACCTGGGAGAGCTGTGGCCTTATACTGATTTAAGGATAAAGCAATATTAGTTAATGTTTCAGTTACTGGGATGATCCAGTCTCAAAACTTGACTTGATTAATTTAATTTGATTGGTACCTTTAGATTTTGTTTTAAAGGCCAAAATCTGTGATTTTTTTTTTATCTACACATTGATTCTTGACTGAAGCTCAAAATAAAACCTGATTTTTCCACACAGACACACACTCAGTGCCTACTGTCTCAGCTCCAGCTGCCCAGTCTAATGCAGTTCAATGCAACAGCTCTGCCATAAATTCTACCTTTTAACAAAGTTTATAATGTTCAGTCTTTGTTGACATTGTGGAGAATGTGTCAATTTAATTCTGTGTTTATTACTGAGGTTGTAGTTTTCAGAGGTCTTGTACTGTACTACATTATATTGAGAGGTGTTTCTAATTTTTTGTCCTCCCTATTTATATACATGAGGGGGGACAGAATAGTGGAAACACCTCTCCATAAAATGCAGTCCAGTCCAACAGCAGCACTAACTATGAGCTCAATGCCAAACATAGAAGTGAATGAACACCTCTGTTACTGTGACAACAAGACAAGCTGAGCATTACAGGCAGCAGGAAAGGAAACTTTATGGCACAACAGTTGGATTGGATTAGATTAGATTGTGCAGGTGGAGATGATAAAGTGGCTACTGAGCGTACATAAGCCAACTGTTCAACGCTTTAAAGTCTATTCAAAATACCCGTTCAGTGAACACAGACCGTCAGTCCGTGCTCCAGAGGTGCAGTCATATATCTGCAAACCTGTCTTTTATGTCCTGTGTTTAAAATCTTTGTTAAACTGTAGATTCACTGTTGTTCTTTTGACACAAATTCCACACACTGAGATCAAATCTGTAAATACTGATACTATAACGTCATACACAAACGTTTTGTGTGATTACCTCACACATTTGTGTACAACTGCCTCTGCGTACTGCAATCCTATGAGTTATATACCTGTAAATAAAATGTAAATATTGAATTTTGGACAGCTGGGTAAAAGAAAATTGTAAAAGCACAGTACTTTTGTGTATGCTTATGTAAGTTTCTTGTTGAAGTTCAATCATTTCGATCCTGTATTTTGGGCAGAACGCTGCCAAGGAGGACATGAGGGAAATAAATTGTGAGTATTTTGCCGGTTTGTGTTTTGTTTTATGTCACTATCCTGAGATATCCTTTGATTATATAAAGAAAGACCTTGATGGATCTGAGTCTTACATACTTTTATTCATTTCTTTGAATGCTTTGCAGGGAGGGTCAGTGCTCAAAGGGGGGTGACACCTTTACATTTCATCACGCTTTCACATCAGTAGTGACAAATGTCCATCACGGATATAAAAACCATCAACACACAGTATCCGAGCTCCCGCCCCCCTTTCCCAGCATACGTCTGTGAAAACCACCCCTCCGCAACAAAGCACAAGATATGCAACATACAGAAAATAAATAGATGCATGTTAAAGGTCATTTCCATATACAAATATATTTTCTTATGAAGCTTATTGTACAAGCATTTCTTTTTACCGACAGCATAACATTTACAAGATAGGATTGAACAGTGTAATAGAGGAAGCTCTTATAAACTGGTGATATATATTACAAGTGAGTGTCTTTGATATGTGCACTCCGAAAAAACATATTAGTGGGCTTTTGATGGTTAAGGCTTGGGTTGAATCGCCACTGCAGTGAAAGTAAATGGCTCAACCGAAGCTGTCAGGACCAGACTCACTATACCAACAGTCCATGAGTATGCAGTGTTTGGATAGTTTGTACTGGCACAGTTTGACCGAGGAGGAGGGCACTCCATTCGAGAGCATGCAAAATCTGTCTTGGCACAACATGGAAGCACATATTGGAAAAAAAAGTGTCAGTATAAAATAGTCATATATAGATAAAACAATCTGCCCTTAGCTACTGACACAAAATAAATGTCTCTGAAATATCAAAATAGTGAATTGTCTGCAATACAGTTAGGAATAAACTCCATTAGCGATCATACTTATCAAAAGAATGTTCTAAGTTCACTCAACGTAGACTATATTTTTTTGTACCATTACAAAAAAAAAAAAAGAAAAAAGAAAAAAAACTATTCTCATACGCTTGCTTTTGGCTTCATTGCAAACTGAGCTCAGTTCTGCGTACGACCGAGCCGCTTTGAACAGGCGATGAATCCAAATCAAACTTTATCGAAAGCAGAATCCACCCGTTCAAAAGGCACTTCTATCTCAGAGAGACATCATTAGAATATTATCAACATATAGTGCGCTATATACAAAAAAATGTACAAGTCTATAGAAAAAAAAAAAAGTTAGCCTCTATATTTCAGTCTATCCGCTCTGAATAAATATTTGGTTCTATGGACTTTATACACAACCAAAGGCAAGGTTTCAGCATGTTTGTGGTTCTTAAAGGTTACATGTTGACCTGACTCAATCTACATGTGATCGATTGACACACCGTCTATCGACTGATGAGAAGTCCGCTGTGCACAGTAATGTGAAAGGCTTTTCGAGGACTTTAATGAGCACCCTGTATCGGACAAAGAAACAAGCCGGTGGAGTTACGAGGGCTGGTAATCATCAAAGCTCTCAGAACTGCGAGAGCCGACCTCGGAAAACAGCTCAGATCTCCCCTGAACACCTCATTCACTATGATATGTAAGGCAAAACTGATTCCAGACCAGCAGTTTTCATTAGAAGTGCTCAGAAAGATCTTTTTTTTGTTTGTTTGCCTGCCTACATGCAATAACCGACAACTGACTTTGATAATGAAAAGCTGACAAAACTGAATACTTCCAATCTCTTTCTTGATCTTAAAATAGACAGAACTGCTCTTTGTACAGTTTGTTAGACTGTCACCCACATTCTCAGTAAAACAGAAACATAATAAACATTATGAACTATAGCACTTTCCTCTGAACTTTAACAAAACCCAGAATGAATACTTTGGTCTGGTATCGGGCTCATAGCCACAGCCAGTATTAAACTTACATGTTTGCTAAGTCCCAGCTGTGGTTTTATTTCTTTCTGAAGTCTTCCAGTCCATAGAGGGTTAAACATGCCTCACAAACATCAAGTGGCTTTTAGACTCTTGTGGTTTTATACCTTTAATAAATTCAAGGTGACAGCCCTTGTTTAATATGTAATAGTTTCTCCTTTTGATATGCTTTATCCCTTTCTTACAAAATAAACTGTTAAGCTCCTGGAGAAATCGCAAACAGTTTCTTAACATCAACGCTGGTGTAGTGTGTTTTATAAAAAACTGAACAAAATAGTTTCACAGAGAGGGTGATATCTTGGCGTATGGGTCACCTTGAACGGCTGGCCTTTCCAACTGTTTTTTTTTTTTGAAAACCACACAAATGACAAGTAGCTTACTCTTTAGTATATAAATGATTCTTAAAATGTGTCTTCTGTACAATTACGGAGCAGTGATCTAAACACAAATATGTAATGCAATCTACTGTCTACACCACAATTCTGGCTTTGGAATCTAATATGTCTCTCTATAGCAGCCAAGGTAATAATTATGCAATAATTTGTTGTATAGTGAGTAACACAGTGATAGTACAGACATAAATACATACACATAGTAACAAAAACCATGCAAGTGCGAGCAGAGGTGACTTTGTGGTAACGGTCAAAGGCAACTTCAAGCTATGATGGAGGAGAGATGACAAGGACACCCCAAAGTCATCAGTTCAAACTGAGGGAGAACGTTTTTGACTTGAAGAAAAAGAGGCAATTTTAGTGTTTTTTTTTTTCCTTTCAGTTTTTGTCTCCTTTATAAGATCACACCTCAGTCTGCGTCAGCTGCTTGGTACTCGTATTTCACGATCATTTAGCCCATGAATGCATTTGCCCTGTCAGCCTCCAATAGATAATGAGCAGCGATGCTGATGATGACAGTGATGGTGGAACTGGAACACAGAGATTACAAGTTTCCGCTCCAGATTGCTTCTATGAGGACGATGCACTCGACCCATTCTTTCTCACAAACAGATCGTTCGACAGTCTCCTCTTCACCTGGAACAACAGGCAGTACTCTCCTCCCAGAGACAGAAGTGTGTCCGGAGTCTGTGTTTGCATGAGAATGAGTGATGCATGTGTGACTGCGATGAAACAGGAGGAGAGAGTGTGTGTTCTTGGCAGCATGTTGTATGTGACGTGAACCGTGTAAGTGTACGTAATCCTACAAGAAAGAATAGACTTTTTCATAGGATATGAGGTGTGTCTGAACAGGTATGAAGAAAAAAAAAAACATTATCTGCAGGCGCAGGAGTCGACGGTCATGTTGGGGTAGACTTTCAGCACCACGTTCTTGTCCTCATCGAGGAAGAGGATGCTGAGGGAGGACATCTTCTCAGGGACGCAGCACGGCTCAGGGATGCCCGGGACGACCCCTACTGCTCGCACGATGCTCTGGATGGTCGCATGGTTGGAGGGCTTCAGAGCCTACAGGTGGAAGATGAGATCAAAATCATAAGTATGTGGAAAGCAGAAGTCTTAGGATGATTCATAACTTAATAATAATGCAGTTAATTTTCATGCCAGCAATCACTTGAAGAAATATGCTCTCAGGTATAGCTTTGCAGATGAACAGTTTTAAGGGGCACTTTCCACTGTCTCTAAACTCAAAGGGTTACAACAATCAATTTTCATAGCAACCTCTTCAAGTCATAAGACCTGTCAAGCAATAACAGTTTTGCAAATGACCACGTTATCACCACATAAGCAAAAATACAAATTTTAAAGGCGCAAAGCTATAGAATTGTGCATCTACTATGTCTCCCTTTGCAAACAGATCAAAGCCTGAGGCAAGAGGTGGCTCCATACCCAGTACTTAGCACTTGTGTGTGTGTGTGTGTGTGTGTGTGTGTGTGTGTGTGTGTGTGTCACCTGCTCAGCTGACTCTAAAACCTCAGCGGGATCCAATGAGTGACAGGGCTCTTCCCAGAAATCACAATAACTGAGGTAGAGCACCTCCTAATAGCTGCTATTTAGTAACTTCTAAAGAGGCAGCCTGACAAAGGAGGTGGAACATCACAGGGCTCTGTGACGACTCAGCAAACCTGAGGGGCTGGAGGGGCTGGAGGGGCTGGAGGGGTGAGGATGGGTGTTGGGGGTGCGGTAGCCTTAGGCTCTTGTCCCTGCTTCTGGGACTAATTACATGTGACTACAAAGACGGGCGACTCCGAGCTAATGAATTAAGTGGATGAAACCTGTGCATTCCGGCCATGTTTAAAATACTTGTGATGCTATCTTGTCACCGAGGGCAGCTGATGTTTAACATGTTCAACAGTTGAAATAAAGGCTCCTTTCTTTATATCACTGGGATTTACACAGTTGGATAAGACTGATTTTCATCCCAGGCCTTCTGTTATCACTGTAGTCTTATTGTGTCCTACAATTTACTATTTACCTGATAAACTGGTATTTCTCCTAGCTTCTGTGTTAAAATATACACATTTCTGATGTATAAGATTTGATAATGACTTCTCTGCAGTATTAATGCAGGATGGATGCAAGATAAATACATGAAGGAAGACGAGCTCTACGGCAATAATCTGTTGATTGCAGCAGCTAAAACTGCTTTAAGAGTAAAGCAGTTTAAATATCTGGTGCTTCCTGTGGCATTATTATTGCTAGCAATGAAAAATAATTTCCAACCATGTTAGGACAATTAGGCTACAGTGAGATGGCTTAATCTTATGAATCTTAACATTCCACAATGGGAAGAAAATCTACTTGACATTAACTTCAAGAATGACCAAAAAATAAAAAATAAAATCAAAATTAAAGGTGAGATAAAGGATGAGATGCACTGAGAGCTCTGTCTAGTCTTTTCCACTCACATAATGTATATCACGCTGCCGGAATGTACATAGTTTCTGAGTGTTGAACATTTATTTTTGGAGAGCTATGTATTATCATTTGTCTGTTGTGTTGCTTTGCACATGAGCTCCTGGTGTCCTTGTACCATGAACCTCAGTATATCAGTTTTAGGTATGTCTTCAATATCTCCCCAGTGCATAAATCTATGAGAAATTCCTGTTACAGTTCGTAACAAAAAATGAGATTTTTATTCTGACAGGGAAACTGAAAAGGACCACAAGATGGTGCTAAAGTTCAAATGAAAAAACTGGGGCTGCTGTTGACAGAGGGACTTTCAACCAGCACCTGGCCTTCAGCTTGTAAACAATGGCTGATTTCTTTAATGTGAGCCAAAGAACTATTAGGCAAGATGATACACACTACATGTTTGTGCAGCTTTTTCATAGATATGTACACATATGAAAAAAAAAAAAAGCCTCACCTTTGGCATGGGGAACTGACAGGACCCAGAGCAATAGTAGGCATCAAAGGACTTGGGCGAGATAATCCATTCGCTCCAGCCAATGTCAGCAAAGTCCACTTTAAGGTACCTCCGTGCGCAGTTTCTGGGCTCGTTCCACTGCTTCTTTCGCGCCTTTTTTATGGTCTGCTCATCGAACTGCAGCAGGGGCATCTTATGCCGCTGATTCTTGCGTGTCTTTTTCCGCGGCCTACGGGCCTGCTTGTTTTCAAACGGTTCATACGGACTGGTCTCATCCCAGCCCGTTGTCTCGTAGGGATATTCAGGCCCAGGGAGTTCGTTGTTTTGTAGTGGGAGCAGAACATTAACTGAACGCTTGTGTCTAGGCTGCAGGTGTTGCTGTGCTGTGTTATTACGTGCGTGCAGTCCCAGTTTGTGGAAGCCAGGTGCCAGCGAACCTTCTCCTGCCACCGAGTGGTGCCTCTGGAGAGTGGTCACCACACTTTCAGGCTCAGAAATGGCCGAGTCATTAGCATAGACCAAGATGTAAGGCGAGCGGTCTGAGAGGAGCGTCTTCCAAGGCCTGGGTCCTTGCGAGGCTATGTCGATGCCAATGAGCAGCTCATCGTGGTGTTTGGCCTGATTAACAACGCGTGTTATGTCCTTCCACTGCCAAGATATGAAGTCCCTGTACACCATGGACACGTTGATGACAAAGTGTCCCAGAGTCCTGGTGTTGTTATCCACAGAGGCAAAACTCCAGATTGCCATTTGGATATGGCCATGTCTCCTGGGGCCATGGCGCCCGCAGCTTTTGGACCTGGAACAGCTGTGGGTGCTGTTCTGAAGGTCCCCAATGTAATAGTGGAGAGTGGCTGACAGAACATCTTCTGACTTGGTTAGGGAGGTGAGGTTGAAAATCTGCAGCTGCTTGTTGTTTATAGTACCTGTGTACATAATGAGAATTGGATCATTTACACACAGCAAGCGACACGAGTTCAAGTATTTCAAGAACTACAGTAAGAGGGGCCTTCTGTGTCAAAGTATCCATTAAAAAACCAAGGCTAGGATCATAGATGTGTTTACACACAGTTCAGTCTGATCCAAAGTTAGGCTTGAGTGACTCCATGCTATGACACAGCTGCCGGTCGATAGGAGGCAGTATACTCTAACAGTCCACGAGGAAACTGATCGCCGTTAATAAAGCCCACCTCCGAGTGATAATAACAGTGTGGTCTGCAAGCGATTTAGAGCTTATCAGGTTCACTTTAACAGTGACTGTAACAGATAAAGAAGCACATTTAAATGCAAGAGCCAAATGCATTAGAAGCTCTTGCGCCTTTATCTACCACGTAGCGTGTTGTTTGGACTGTTGCCAGACGCATGTTTGAAACAAAATCTTACTATTGTTACATGCTACGGGGCAAAACAATTGTCTGGGCAAGTGGAGTTGGCATGCGAGGCTCTCATAGAGAACCTCCGTTTATATCAGCGGGGAAGGGAAACAGGTTGCTCACATTTCACAAGGACTGGATCAACAGGTGTATTTCGGTTTCAGCTGAGAAAACCAGAAAATGGCAGAATGTGACGTTGTCACTTTTTCAATCACATGTTTTAGTTTTAAGACACAATTAAGCAATACAAACCCTGTTCTATTGCTATGAGCCGGTGTTTTCAACATGCGTAAAACACGCACACATTTTGTGGCTGTATTTCCCTGTGCGCTTTGGAAGCGCGTTTAATTTCAGCTGTGCACAGCAGCATGCGGCAGGACGGGACTTTATTCCTTTCCAATCATGTTTATCGATTACATGCCCTAGGATATGGATGTAAGCCCTCTCTCTGTTGATGTAAGTTGAGTTGTGAACATGCGTAAAATGCGGACACATTTTGGATACATACCCCAGTGCGCTTTGAAACTGCGGACTGTGTTGCCGTCTTTGAAGGGGAACCCAGCTTGGTTGTACTTGGCGTAAAGCATCTGCATGTGTTCCGTCATTGTATCCTGTAAAAGCAGATCTCGGTCTTCCTTGACGGGATGCTCTTTATCCGTATGCGTAAAATCCACTTTTCTTCTCGCAGCGAAATGCTCTTTTTTCAACATCGCGCAGTATCCAATGCACATATAGCTCCATCCGTAAAGCAGCACGACCAGAAACCGAGAGTACAGAGCCATGCTTGAGCCAGAACACGGAGGGATCTTTCAAAGGTAACTTGGCTGGTGGTGAAAAAATAAATGCGTTGCGGAAAACTGAGCGCGTTTCCAAAAGTGGCCCCTATCTCCAAAAATGCATAACATCACCTAAACTGGAGAGCTCTGTTACAAAATGATACCATCACCTTTGGGACAGGACAATCACAGCAACAGAGAAAGGTGGGGAAGGAAAAAAAATAAGAGCGTAATCCAAGTCCTTTCTGTCGTTTGGATGAGCTGTAGAGTCTAAATGCTCTGCATGCAGTTAGTGAGTGATAAAGTCCCGGCGCACGACTACAGGATGTAGTATAAGGTGTAGTACTGGTGCAGTAGTACTACTAAGGGACTGAAGCTCTTGGTTTTATCCGAGGTCTGGGCTGATCTCAGGACCAGCAGCCAACCGTCCCCCTTCTCAGCTTTCATTGAAGGTAAAGCATGTTGTGCTTGGTATTATAGGGCTTTTGGGACCAGCTGGGTATTCCTCTCACATACACACAGGGAGGGAGGGAAAGGGGGAGGAGGGGGGTGAGAGAGAGAGAGAGAGAGAGAGAGAGAGAGAGAGAGAGAGAGAGAGAGAGAGAGAGAGAGAGAGAGAGAGAGAGAATAGTTTCCTGTTCGAGAAACTACGCAAATTCACACTTGGGACGACTCATGTCCGATTTATATTATCATTCTTTATTATCCAACAAGTGAGGAGGCTGTCGTGCGGGATATCACATTTACGCGTAATTCCAGGGAGACGTCATTAAAGGATGTTTCACCAGTTTGCTCGATAGCTGTTTAACACCTGAAAACAGAGGCTGCTGCCCACAAAACACAAAACAGCCCCTCTGTGCGCTAGTGAGTGCGTCATTTCTGCTCCGCAAAGCTGCGCGTCTGGGCCGCGCTGCTGAATGAAGCGGCTTATTGCCGGCATTAAAGGCTCTCTCCCCTATTTAGTTTAGTTCAATGGAGTTAAGCACACACATCCTGTACCATCACGGTCCGGTCCGGATGCTGTACCGCGTCCCCCCCCAAACAAGCAGATTCATGCGGGGTTTAAACACCCCACCAACCCCCCACCCCCCGCCACTGAGACTTCTCTTTCAGGGGCACTGGGGAGGAAATGATTAGGCCCATTTCCCCGCCCTTGGACATCTGATGGCAATAATATTAGCTTGGCATGTCCTTCATACCAGTCAGCACATTGAAGGGATTTAACCCCTTCAACTGGGGAGAGATGAGCCTCAAAATGAACAACAAAGGAAAGGTAGAGGGGGAAGTCATCTGTGCTGCCCTTTGGTTAATGAGCTTTAAGCGCTCTGAACGGGATAAATCTGTGTTCTTCTGAGTTTTGATTTATCTTCTTGATATTTGTGTTGTGAGAGGTAAAAAAAAAAAAAAAAGTAAAGGGGTAAAGTGCACATGTTTTGGCTTCACAGCAATTCCCTTTTCAATCTGTTCTGGACAGGCTGCTTGGTTAAATGGCCAAAATTAGGCCACACAACATAATTTAATTTAAAAACATTTTATATCTGTACGTTTAATCACAAATGGATAAAACAAACCACTGTGATTGGTGTAATATAATCCATTTCATTCAAAGGGATGAACCCTTTCTGGCCTGACAGTTAATACGCTTAGTATGATATGACTAGAAGAAACAAGAACCTGAATTCTCGCTTGCAGCGTGTTGGGGTGGCAAGTTTGGAAAATGATGCCCAAGGTTCGAGGTTAACGAGAGAGGGAACAGGTTTGCATCTTTATCGTTTATAATAGAAACATACATAAAAGATAGTTGATAAATATAGTGAGAAAGGCAACTTAGTGGCCCACTTTGTCAAACACATTAAGATACAATGTGTGCAAATAACTAAAACTGCATTTTCATGACACTCAAAGCGTATTCTGCAAAAATCTGTGCATTCTGCGCTGAACAGCAGGCACAGCAGCACACCTTGCTGAGGTTTAACACGCTGCCAGGGCTTTGATGTTATACACTGTGAAGTGTTCATGCCTGGAGGCGGGGCTTATCCAGCAAAGGCACTGCTCCATTCACCTCACACCAGAAAGGCCCCGCCGTCGCTGCTGACACCTGGAGTCTTCATTTTGAAAACTGAAAAATGAACTAAAATGAATGAAAAGTGAAAGCCGGTATCACAGTCGTCCATAACTGCACCATTTTGAAAACGAAGGAAAACAGTAGAATATTTTAATATGACTTCCGCCATGCCAGTGTATCACAGTGTGAGAATTTGTGATCGTTTGGGCTGATGTTGAACTTGGCCGCCTCCTGTATGTTGCTGTTCATGAATGACTGCAGATCAGACATCGAAGAGGCAAACTCTGATGCTGGCTATGAAACGTCAAAAACTATGACAGTCCCAGAGGGTTAAAAAAAAGGAAAAAAGGCAACCTCACAACATGGGAAGACATCGAATCAGGTGAAACAGGTCAGGTTTCATAGAAGAGGCAGAGCAGTTCCTTGACTCTCTGTGTTGAGTGTCTGGTTCAACCTGGATTCACCTCTTTACCTCATGTTGTGTATATTAGAGGCAAGTCAGACCTCCAACTAATAAAAGCACGCTTCAGTTGAAACCCCAACAGCTTAAATGCCCAATAAAAGGAATGAAGAGGGATGCAGCTGTTTGCTTTGAGTATTTAATTTAGACTTTATTGTGAAATCTTTACTATTTACAGACACATGATCTGTCTCAGTGAATTCCAATGACTTGTGTTTTTGAGGTTAGCTCTTCCAGAGAGGTAAGGTAAATAAAAAAAGCAGCCAGTGCATTTCATGAGCCTTACACTTGCTTGTTTGTCCAACCGCCACGCTCCGCTCGCCCAGCCCACCTTCCAATTGCCTGATTTTCATGTGCGCGTCCGCTGTTTTGATTGGTAGGTGTTTGCAGCGACTTGCGCCACTTTCAGGGGAGGGAGAGCAAAGCGGGCAAGTTTCATCACTGCCGTTCGGCCACATGAGTGAGCGGCGGCCTGTAAATCTAAACAGCTGTAGATGAGGAGGAAATGCTCGTTTGCCACCCAGCTAGTTTGAGGTCTTCCTTGTGCCTGAAAGAAAACTGAGGAGAAAGAAAAAAACAACAACACAAAAACAAAAGCAGAGCAGATATTGAGATAGCGCGGTGGACGTTTGGTTGGCTGGTTGTGACAGCCCTTGCCTGAGGTGAAATCCGAGCGAATACACAGAGGCCGTAAAAAACAAAACCACAGGTCAGAGAGGAAATGGGATTGCCAGCACAAGCCCTTTGCCACTTTTGAAAGCGCTTGTCATCCCTGTCAGTCTAGTTGGGGTTCAAACCCAGCTGAGACAATGGCTGCAAACTAGTTTGGTTGTATAGCTGCATTACCTAAAAAAACAAGAACAGATTGCATCTTTTGTTTCATTCCAAGAAAAATAACATCAGCAACAAAAATAGATGCATACCTAAAACAGATGGTGACTGACAACTTAACAGGATGGTCGGGACAAAATAGAAACCAGGCAGAACACACACACCAATCCCCTAAAACCCAGTCCATGAAGTCTATTAAAAAAGTTCATAAGACTTCCCTAGCCGTTGTTTGTCCACGCACCAAAACAGAACTGTAACCCACATCCTCCAAACCCCACTGCCTAAAAAAAAAAAAAAAAAACAACAGAACCCAGTCCTGAGACCCCCCAACACCCGTTGTTTTACACAACCAGAAGCCACATCCCCATGCTCATGGAAAACAAGTCTTTGTAATGTTTCACCATACATATTGTTTCAATGAGGCCGCTGGGCAAACATCACCGAGGAATAATTCAGCCAAAACAGACAAACAGATGCAGCCGCTGCCAGTCTGGTTTGGTATGTGGACAGAGGAGATGTTAGAGGTTTGTGTTACAATCTACTAATTTGTTTCAACCCTGCAACATTCAGCGAAAGAGCTGCAAGCAGAGCAGATGGAGAATAAGTACGTAAACTGGCGGGTGCCACTGTCACATGTTTTATTTCGGTTTAAATCCCATCTTTCAGTCATTCTCAATGTGAGTCACTGTTTTATGCCTCTGGGATTCCTTCTTCCAAAAAGAAAAAAAAAAAAAATGACATAGCTCTTTCCTTTGCAGTGATTTTGTCCCCCATCCTAAGAATAACCTAAAAACCCATATGAACTCATAGAAAATCATTTCCAGTCATACATATTATGTATATAGAAGTTTTTTTTTCCACAAAAAAAAAAAAAACATCCCTTAATGCCTTACACTAATTAACGATGCATGATTCAATGAATATGCAAATAGTCCCCACCAACCTCCTTGCCTGGCATGCCAGCTCGTAACTTCTGCCGTAGTTGATAATCTAACGATGTAAAAATATTTATTTTCAGTGGATCTCTTAGTTACACTAAAATGTCAAGCAGCATTTCAAGTTGGTGTTGTTTTTTTTACATTTTTTTTTTAATAAAACACTCAAGCGACCAGCGGAGCAACTGCTAATGATGTGCGAAGTAGCGCCCCATCAGCGGGATTTGTGACGTTGCAAATCTAGCTGGTTCAGGGTCCATCTGAATCTCTGATTTTAGGGGAATACACACACCTCCACCTTCAGTAGAGGAGTGTAAAAACAGCTCTAGTAATAAACTTTGCACAGATGCTCATCAGTATCGTCATGGTCAGACATTTTAGGAGACATAAACGTAACAAAACCACATTTGTGTGTATGTGTGTGTGTGTGTGTGTGTGTGTGTGTCGGGGTCTTTAACTGAGCAGCTGCCATTTCATTATTCTTTCTCATCTCAAAGTAATAACATTAGTTATTCAGTAAATCAGTTGATCATATATGGTGTGTATTCTTTACAACACCCTGGATATATTTTTATTGGTCAAAAACTCATGGAATACTTTGAATTTGGATGAAATCAACATTGGTTATGTTTTAAAATGAAAACCCTGATCCACAGATAGAAATGTACAACAACTCCAAGAGCCACTTTTGCTCAGGATGGTTACTAACATTCGTGACTAAATAGAAACAGTATTTGTGACTAAATAGAAACAAGTGGGTTTTACTTATTGTTTTATCCAGACACACTTTTAACATGAAGTCAATAGTCTTTTCTGAAACTAGGCAATAATCTGATTCAAAATCTAAAAGAAAGAGACATTTCTTAACAAGCATACTTAATGAAGACCTAGCTGACATTACTTCTGGTGGGCTTGACTCCTGCCATGTGTTTCATTACTAGAAGCAAAAACAGAAGAAAAAAAAAAAAAAGAACAAAATCAAAAGCCAAAAACACACAGCTGCAAAGTGCCTACCGCTGCAAGAATATTCTGAAGCAGGTTATTTGCAAGCTTCTCCTTCATTCAAAAAAATGTCAAAGTGAGTGACTAATATGTAAATGATAGAGAACTTTTATGTCCCGTAAAGTCTGCCTGGCATCTGGGAACATGCGGAATGCTTTAAGCCCATTTCCCTTCGCTTTGTGAAGACTGGCAGCATTCTTCCAGTCCAATTGGAGCTACCGCAGCCTGGGGGAGGACATAAAAGCAACCCCCATCATCTTTCAAAGCTCTTACGCCTTTAATTTGTTTAGACAAACAGCCCAAAACATGCCTGGCCAAAGGATGAGACGAGCCTAAGGTCCCTGAGCAGGTTCCTGCCCCTAACTAGGACCAGTGCTTTGGGGACACCAAACAAACTGGGCCAAACTGGGCCTGGCATTGACTACAGGGAATACAAACAATTAAGGGCCAAACATTGTGTGTGTGTGTGTGTGTGTGTGTGTGTACATGTTTGCTTTGGCTCAACTGAAACACACTCCTTCAAACTCATGTGCAGTTTGGGTGAGCTTGCAAAGTCATAGCAGGTTTATTATAGCTCTAAACTCAGTGTCCCAGCATCATAACGCCGGGCCTGCAGTCACGCACTTGGCAGAAATAACAAGCAGCACAAGCAGTGCGAGCTGTGGTCGCTCCCCAACAAGTCTGCTGTCATTCTAGAAGGACCCTTCAATAGTTAAGACACCCCAAAAATAAGCTTCTTTCACTTTCAATGATTTCTCAAAACCTACAGTGACATGAAATCTCCAGTTAGTTGCATCTTTGGTTGAAGACACATGCACCTCTTCCTGTAAGGGACTTCAGTTAAGGATACCGTCTAGAAGCCATTTGACTGCGGCTCCCTCCACCCAGATGGCATGCATGATATGAGAGGAACAGAATGCGACAGAAATGACGGTGCCACTAAAACAACTTTTATATAGATTCAATTACAAGCTGATATGTGCTTAATTGCAACGTGCGTCGGCGGCAGCTCTAGGACATCCTGACAATGTGGTCGTAAATGACGAGTATGTTGTAGACATCCGATTGCAGGGGCGTCTTGATTGAGCCATAACCAGGTTCAGTCTGCAATCCAAGCACAGAGGTAGAGGAGGCTCTTTCTAGTCCTATGTAATTCATTCAATTTGACAGCAGAGGACATCCAATTTACCTAAAATTCTGGCTGCACTTACTGACAATTACACTTGATTATTGGCCTGACATTTGCACGTATGTAACAAGCAATCCACTGCTATCTAGATTGGGCAATATTGTAGCTGAGAGGTGATAATTTTACATTGTGAACACTGCCTCAGATATGTTAGCAATTAACAAAATCACAGATATCCACAACATCTTTCTTCATAATAACAGGCATACTGAAGAGGACGCCAAGTGCAACATGACTTGACAGTTACTGTAATTCTTCATTTTCCAAACTGTTTTGGGTTTTTCGTCGACTTTAAATGTCAAAACTGACACGGCCCCTCCACTGAGATGTGAAGCCCACACCAGCTGGGAGCATTTATTTTAAGGCTAAGTGTGTCAAAAGCTTCTAGTGGGAGTGGACACGTAGCCAACCATTACACTCAATTTACACTTTTACCTCAAACTCACTTGTGGGTGTCCTAATAAGTAATGCAGTCTTCCTCTGCAGCTTCAAAGGAACATCAATAAAAACAGACCAATAAAAATGACCTCACAGAAGCATTGAGAGAAAATGGCAAATACTGGGTCAACTAAATGATAAGAGATCCATTTTAATGTCAGCACACCCACGTCATCTGAATTGCTTGTTCTGTTCTTCAAACTTTGGTTTCTAAAAGAGCATATACATTCGGAGTTGCAATTCTATGTATTTTTGGCGTTGATTGCATTATGCCTTTGCCGCAGCTCAAACTTAAATATGGCACTTTTTTTCCTTCTGGCTAGAACAGAAAAACTGGTCATGGTATGATAAAGACAGAAAAACAAACAAGCCACCCAAAATGAGTTGATGTGAGCCTTGATTCTGGAAGGTTCCCCTGAGGAACTGTGGCCACATGAGCAGCTAGTGAGCTCATGGTGGGTTAAAGGAGGGACGGTTCTGCGCTGCTCCATACCGAGCCAATCTGGGCTGAGCTGAGCTGGGCTCTGGGCACACGGGTGGTTTGCTGTGTCTGGCTTCCTGTGCCTCCTCTTGTGTTTTTAATAGACAGCCTGGTCGGGGCGGTGCTCGACCGCAGCTAGAACACTGCGCTGCCATTTTGGCCCTCAGCTTCAAAAACGCAGTCCCCAAAGCTCTGTCTGCAATTTCAAAATAGTTCAGCCCCACCAACTACTTCCCTACCCCCCAGCAAAGAGGGAAACCAGAGGGAAAAAAGCTCCGTCTGTCAGTCGTTATTCTTCCCGGGCTGCTGTCGGACTGTCAGCGTGGAGGAAGCACCTGTCTCAACCCCTTGATCCCTCATTCTTCATGCAGGTGGAAAGCAAACATGTATTTCCCTCCCCTTTGCTTTATTTTTTTTTTTCTCTCCAACAGTCTCTTTTATAGGGTCACTCTGAGAATGTGTCAGGTCTGATATCTGTGGTTGATTCAGACAGCAGCTTAGCCTTCTGGCAATTAGTTAAGTTTCAAGATGGGCAGTGACAGTTTTAGTAATATTCTGTTGGTATTTTTTTTTCTTTACTGAGAGATAGTAAGGTATGTGGTATGCGATAAAACTACAAAATCAGGAGTAGATGGCAAGGATCCTAGGCAACTGAGCTGGCTGTTTAACTGAACTCTAATGCAAAAAAAAAAAAAAAATGGATTTGAAAGCTTATTTTGCTTTCTTTGGAAATGTTTTACTGGCACTCAACAGGTGAGTGTATGATCGAGTCAGCAGTGCCATTAGTCTCCCTGGGACTTTAAAACAAAGCCAAAAGGGGCAAAAGAGGAGCAGAGAGTGCCAGACAAGTGTGTTGGAAGAATAAGCACCTACCCTTGGGTCAGTATACAGAATCGTTCTGTCTGTCCTGTTCTTGAAGGTGACATCACCATTGCTCTCAAAAATCACCCGATAGTTTGGGCTTGACTTAGACGTGATGGTCTGAGTCGTCTCGTTGATGTACCTTTGAAAAGAAAGTAAACCCATTGTTACAAGTGTCAGATAAAGGCTTTGTGGAAGTCATAGCTTTGTGCTGCATGGCTCCTGAACTACTTGTAGAAGCGTTTGGAAAGCTAAAGTTTTGCTGTACTGGTGGCTGGAACTTATACAGATTTTTGTGGCAACTCTAAGAGACATTAGAGTTTTGCAATATGATGTGCTGCTCTGGTTTATATTGCAGAGTAACATTTGTCACTTAATTATCTGCAGCATTAAGGCAGGACAGATGCAGAATAAATGACGGAAGGTGGGCTTTTACAGAAGCTTCCAAAGCAGTGTGTAAATGAGTCATTTTACTTATAACATCAAAAAGTGCTTTAATATTAGTATTCCTATGCATGATAGGAAAGCTGAAAAGGCAAAAACATGCCTTTCATATGCTAGTGGTGTGTGCTACCTGGTTGTTTTAAACGTCTTTATGGAACATTTTCTTTTATGGGCTAACTCAGCAGGAGGCTTTCAAACAACCGGGTTAT
The DNA here is from genome assembly GCF_902150065.1 of Myripristis murdjan. Classification (NCBI taxonomy): domain Eukaryota; kingdom Metazoa; phylum Chordata; class Actinopteri; order Holocentriformes; family Holocentridae; genus Myripristis; species Myripristis murdjan. The sequence continues at coordinate 32,744,743 of NC_043988.1, forward strand.
TCTCCAACACATGCAAAATCAGCACCATGCTGAGGTCATGAATTAGCATGTTTCATGGAGGAAACAGAACTTCACAGATTGCAGAGTATTACACTCGCATCATCATCGTCTCAATGTCCAACAGCTGGTTATAAAACATATTTGGTTAGCCAAAAAAAGGAAAACAACCTGCAGAGTAATGTATCTCTTTGCAAGAGAGGGAACAAGTGAGGTCTGTTTCCAATTTGATTTTGAGGGTGCTGTGCTAGAGTTCGCCAAGGCCAAGCATTAACATAAAGCTGTGGCTAATAAGCAATTGAAACCATAGAAAGGGTTGAGTTCCAAAATAAATGGCTGATTAATTTACGGCATCCGATTGGATCCTCCTCCTCTTTTCCGCTTTCTTTTATTGACACAAGCAGAAGAGCCACAGGGTGCAATCGTGTTTGCAACACAGACACTGAGTTGATGGAAAAATAACTGTTGGGATCTTTCAGCTGCAGTAACATGTTTAAAAAGTAGTACATCCGCTTGGGGCTCTGATTTTGTAACATGTCAGTTTGATATATTATGCAATTAGCAGTTGTGGTATTGTTCTCTCTGTGAAATCAGTGATCAAATAAAGACCCCTCTGGCGGTTTGGTGGATTGTTGAAGAAGAGCAGGGAGCAGGGGGGGCTCATATCAACTTGACATTCCCTATTAAAAAGTTCCCAGATCTTCTGCCTTAGTTGATGGGAATTCAAATGAGGGTGGTTGGAGACTGAAACCATCTCATAAAACAGCAGTAAGTTAGCATACTGCATGGCACCCATGGTAGGTTTGCCTGAATTCAATCCAGGCTCACAAGGAAACGGGTACAAACCGCAGCTTGACACTGTTAGGACTGTCATCATGAAAAACAAAAACACTCATCTCAGGATATTGTGGGCATGTGAAGCTAACGCATTACATCTTTTGCAGTTGGATGTTTGTCTCCTTTCAAAAATTTAAGCGTAAGATGTTATACTTCCCACAAACAGACCGCACAAGTTTTCTAAATGTGCAACACGGAGCATAACGACAGACAGCAGCATCACTTAGTCTATGGTGGTAACAGGTTTGATTGTTATCACAGCGTTCGAAAAGCAATAAAAAGACTGTGCTCCTGGTATAGCTCTGCTCTCATGGCTGTAGTGACATTCTGGCCTTTTTCAGCGGTTCTCATCACTAGCTCCAGCGGTGCAAGAGCCAGCTGCTTTGCAGTAATACAACTCCAAATGTCACACTTTGAGGCGCTCAAGGTTGCTTTAGTGGGCCCCGGCTATTCCCCAGCAGTAGTTTGTGGTCCAAGAACAAAGTTGGACCTTAGGGAGGAGGCTCAGTGTAAATCTGGGGGGGAGGCACGTTGTGGAGGTGGTGGAGTGGGGTGGAGCTAAATGTCTCAGCAGCAAGTTGTGCATATCATATGGGATCATAACATCATGGAATGAAGCCAACATTCAACATGCATTTAATATTTCACTTGCTGCATTGCTTTACTACAGCCAATACATGATGAATAAAAAGTGTAAAATATTAATGATCCAGACCATAAAAAATAAATCTCAAAATGTTTACATTTACATTTTGAGGACACGGCAATCTTTGATATATTGTCCTCACTTGGCTGGTGTCAGACTATATAGTTACGTTTTCTCCAAGATTTGTTTCAGCTACAATCTCTTGTGCCACATAAAACTTGTTCGCAAATACCCATTTGCATTTGGGCCATAAAAAATATTTTCTGACTAAAACATATTAAGAAAGCTTGCTACAAATTACAAGCAAACATATAGCACCAGCAACATAAAAACCTCCCCATGTGGCCTTTCCAAAACCCACAGACCCCCACCACGCAATTATAGGAAATGTAAATACGTATCGGTACAGAATGACCTGTTTCTGAATAGCTATGAAAGGGGCTATTCCAGCCAATAAAGGGAGAGCAATGGAGTTTACTGCTGGTATCCTGGCAACATGGTTTTCTTGGATTGGATGCTTGTCACATTCCCAAAGACAGTAATTCAGATTGAGGGGAAAAGATTGACCTTCATCCGAGCCTGCCTCTGGGGGACTCACACTAAGGCTAAATGTCTCAACACAGACCACAGACACAACTCGTGTGACCAGGAGATGAGGCCGGCCTGACACCTCCATGACACAAAGGCATGAAACCAATCAAAACTAGCAGGCTTTGCTACACTAATCGAAACTAGCAGGCTTTGCTACGTCCGCTTCCTAAGCTCCAGTCATTTCTGTAGCATGCGAAAAAAGTGAAAGAAAACGCCAACGGCTTCTGTTAGGCCGAGGCCATGAGCCATGTGGACTCTCACATGTCTGTCAAACATCTCCTGTCAGCTTTTGGAGTAGACTGCTCCTCCAGTAAACACATACACTGGACTCCTCCTGACAGTGACAGTCCAAACTTTGTGGGGAGATACACTGATGCATAAAATTATAAGGTATGATAGGACGAGAAGTCTGCCCTTTTTTTTTCTGAACTGCCAGCAGAGCTGAGTAACGCAGGTTCAGAATAGACTACTGCAATGCCCCAATTATGAAATACAAATTGAGGTTTTTTCCCCCCTAAAGCTCTAAGGAAAATTATATTGTCTGTGACTTGCTCACATAGACACATGCATACTTCCTCTCTTTGCAAATTAGGTTTGACAGCGTTTTCAGTGACTATTTATACCAAAATGCCATACAACAATTAACATTTTTTTGGTAGACCACTTTTATGCCATGGTGAACCGCTTGCTTTTGGTAGAGAAATGGGACAGATGTGAGATATTTTAACACTGAACATGAAAAAGACTGACGGAAAGTGTAAAAAAAAAAAAAAAAAAAAAAGCAGAAGAAGAAGCAGAAGAAGAAAAAGAATTTTGAAGTACAACTGAGAATTTCGCACCGTGCGTTACTTGGACTTGAATAATCGGACCCACCTCCTTCAGTGTCCCATGTGAAATGTCACCAGGGCAACTGCCTGCATGGTCGGCGCGTATTTGGTCACAAAGAGAGCTCCAGCAGCTGGATGGCACCACACCCAGACACATGGACCAGTAAAAGTGTGAGAACCTGGATTTGGTGGAAACAATGACCGTGCTCCTTGATCTTAGCACTGGTTCCTGGTTCCCTATGCAATTCACCACTGCTGTTTGACACGTGCGCTGTGTCCTTTCACTTTCCATAGTTACCGTGCTTAGCTCCATTGTTATCTCCAGGCGGTCATTTTCCAGGGTAATGTCAACAGTCTCATTACAGGACTCAGAGGAGCTAAACTCCCAGGACTGGATGTTATATATTACAAAAGAGCAAGTACCTAGCGTGTGCATTCACCCAAAACGTTTTTTTGTTGTAACTGCAGCATTCAAGTCCAATAACTGTTTATCAATTTAATGCTTAGTGTAGATGAGAATCTGGTCAGTGTTGAGATTGGGCTGTTTCTGGGAAGCCATAAATTACTATTAAGCCTTCTGAGGCTGTCATGGGTCCGACTTGACGACATATTCATGATAGGATATACTGACATACCCACTTTTATCCAGGCACCTTTCCACCAACAACCAAGCTAGGTTTTAGAATAGGTGGTCACCCTGAACAGCAAAGTGAATACTTATCACATACTGCACATCTGCACATTAACCATCTTAAAAATTGCATGTGAGCTCCGTTTTTTTTTTTTTTTTTGAGTGCATTAAAGCACGTCCAAGAAAGAGAGATCATTTTATGTATTTCAAGGTGTTGTGGCTTGCTGTCAAATCCTCAAACTGAGCTACACGTGCACATACAGGCCAGAGGCATTACATAATGCAGTGACACAATTGGGTGTTATACTCTATTCCATATGACTGGAGCTCAAGAGGCTAATATCACCTTGACCGAGAGAGGTTAACTATGCAGTGTTCCCTGGGGCCAGAACTCAGTTTTTAGAAGGGTCTTAAAATAATATCGAGATTGGCCCAATACCTTCACTCATATTTCAAGAATGCTGACCAATTACAACTTATCAGTCTGGTATGATAACACTTAACTACAACAGCAGAGATTTATAGTCATTGATAATAGACTCTTGAAAGCTTGTGCCATTTTCATAATCCTACTTTGTGCTTTAAATACAGACCACTGTAACATTCAGAGATTGTTTCAGACATTAAATCTTAATTATATGGCTGACACAGCCTATCAAACCTGGGAGGAGGGCTCAGATGATCCTGTCACTGGTGTAACATTGAGTTACTCCATCAAAGTCATCCAAACAGTATCAGCACTGGGAAGAAACACTCCATTTGAATTTTGCCCTGAAGATCCTGCCAGTAAAATGTGTGTGCACCATGTGTGAAGATCAACACACATGACTTGGAATGTTCTTGCTTACCAGCAAATATTTATCAGGGCTGGCAAACTCCATTGCAACAGAATATCCCTCCGCCTCCAATAAAGCGCGGACACAATACTTCAGGCCGACCTGCTAAATCACCTTCGGAGCTGGAACAGTTTCTCTTTTGTATTAAAAGTTAATAAAGTAGGACAGCAGTGCAAATATTTTCACAGCGGCAAATGAAGCCAGACACACAGGTGCATTGCAGAGGCTGAGCATGGAGGCAATATGGTTTTGGCCTCGGAGGAGGCATGCGCTGTTTTTCTACCGAGCAGATCCTTCAAGTTCAATGTTTCAGCCTGTCGCCAAATGCACACAACTAGCATGCAGGCAAGCTTTATAAGTTCCAGAGGCTTCTAAAGGCCCTCTTCACAGTAATTCTGCCATTTAATGGAATAGATTTTTTTTAAAATATCAAAGCTATGCTATTGCTAATCTCAGATGAACATCAGATTTGTTTGTACTGTGTTTAAAGGTTTAGCATATAGCTTGAAGAAATAATTCAGTTAGCTTGGTGGCTCTTGTTCTTATCTGCCTCAGGCTCAACGTTTTAACATGGGATAGAACAACGTAAGGCTGAAAAGTTACAGAATACCAATTGAGACGACTATCTATGTGAGATGGCACCAAGCCTGTCCAGGCCTTTACTGTATAGAAGGAAAAGAAAGAGACGCAGACAGAGAGAAAAAGGGGAATGGCCAGAGTGCATAAACAGATGGTCACTTTGCTGGGGAACATTAAATAGACATCAGAGATGCTGGAGGCACATCTGGAGTGGCAGGAAGCTGGGTGCATGGAGCTGCAGATCTGTGGGATAATTAGGTGAGGGTCAGGACTATTGTTTGTGTGTGTGTGTTGAAGGCTTACAGTAATTTTAGGTTACAAAGTGCAGAAGATCATGCATAAACCTTAAAGCAAAGCCTGCATGCTGTCATTGAAACACAAAGTATTGTTACAGTACATATGTGATACACAGGTTTTAGACTTAATGGCTTAGCTCAGAGTTTTAATGTCAGTTTTGTCCTGAGGTGACAGGATCCCATGCACACCATTTTCACAAGTGCTTCCCAAACTTATCATCTCTCCAAGGCAGCTGCTTGGCCTGACGACGCTACACTGATTGATAAGTTCCATGTATGTTTACAAATGTTTATCAGTTATCATCAGTGATATCAATATGTAGAGGCCTTTGCAACTTTGTCCAGAAAAGTGCAGTTCCAGTCTAGTTTTTACATGTTTTTGTATTTTAACTGTTTCTAACATATCGACTTTCTATAGAAGCGATGAGGGACGTCTCCAGAAAAACGCTGCGCTTGATTTATTTTTACCGGGTTTCCCAGGAGGGTGGAGGCTTACAACATATGCTTTTACAAATGATGTTTTATATGACCCACCCACCCAGTGTGCCTGGTAAAATAAATCAAGCTCTACGTTCAACTGATTTTGTCCCTTGCGGCTTCTATAGAGTACATGCAAATGCAGAAATTTTGGAGCCAGTTGAAAGTGTGAAAGAATAAAGGAAAATGTAAGCAAAGTGTTTGACTGTTTTTTTAGAGTTGACATGTCAAAACACAAGGATCCATTAATGTCAAATGTCAGGAACCATAACTCTCTCAAAAAATAAAGCTACAGTTCCTATTATCCCCAAAAGGAAACAGCATTTTGATTATATCTTGCTTCCAGTATTCCAGTATTTCCAGTTGAAACATAATGTTAGGGAGGGACATGATGCAGGGACGGACATGATGCAGGGTTCTTAAGTCAATGAAGACTTTGCTTTGATACCAAATCTGGATGTTTCGAAATGATTAAAAATGGAAATATTCAATTGGAAATGGAAATAGGGTTTTAGGGCTTGAACAGCCTCTTGTATCAGTTTGAAAGTTGTGAAATTGCACATTTTATATGATGGTAGGGTTGGAGGGACTGTCAAAATATCTGCGATGGTATTATGTATTCTACAATATGGGAAATCTTGTAGAAGTAACTGGCCTTTTACATAATCTTGATTACATTTCACTACTTATGAAGCTCCATCAGTTCTGAGGAAGCTTCTCTTGATGGTTTAAAGATTCTAGATTTTAAAGATGCAGAAACTCCAGCTACCAGTGACCATTTATCATTAGCAGATGACTGGGAACCATCAACAAGAAATGGTGCTAACAAGGTGAAAAAGTCATTTTTCATCATTGATACGTTAAACAAATTCCCATCTGCACACTACCCAGTACAGCAAGAGTTTATCACTAAGTCATCTCTTTCGAACGGGGGATGAGTTTTCTTTTCCCATGCCTTTTGAAAAGTTATTGTCAAAGGGGGGAAGAGCAAGTGTGCTCGGGTGTCCAGCATCCAGCTTGCGAGTGTGCTGGAGTTTATGAGAATCCAGACAGGCTTTGGCTTTCTTGATATACGAGTTTCATTATTCACATAGCGCTCTGAAATCAATTACGCAAAGTTGGCCCGTCAAGATTTGTTTTCCTCACCATACTGTTTCTTTACTGGTTCGCTGTAGTGGGGATGTACTTCACAATACAAATGATATACTATTTTCTTCAAATCCATCCAGCGGGTTCATAAGTCTTCTTCTTGTCTTCTTATTTTGCATGCTTTTCTCCAGGGAGACGTTCTATGACTGCTCTGTCTCTTTCTCTTTTTCTCTCTTTTTTTTTTTTTCCCCGAGACAGTGCAAGCTGCCGATGTGAACCTATCCACCCTTGCTGGAGGTGGGAGGTGGAGGCCGGAGCTGGCGCTGGTGTCGCTGGGCTGCGTTCTTTGTGGCTGGGGAGGAGGAGGAGGAGTGACAGGATTCAGAGTCCTGCGGTGGGAGGTTTGGTGCACCGAGTGGGCAGCAGCTCCAGCATCTGCTCCCTCTTAGTGGCAACCACACTGGGTGTTATTGTTCCCGACAGAGATGCCAAAAAAAAAAGAAAAAGGGAGGGGGAGGGAGGGTGAAGGAGCAGATAGCAGGGTGAGAGAAGGGGATAGGTAGCAGAGAAAGAAGAAAGAGAGGAAAGGAATGAAAGAGAGTTTGTGGAAGTTGTAAATAAAGAATGACACATGTATAAGGCAAAGAAAAAAAAATAGAGGTTAAAAAAAGATGTGCGGAGAAGGAAGTGAGAGGTCGGACGGAGGGAGGGCAGGGAGACCCACAGAGGGGAATGCCTCATAAAAGCATCATTAGGGAGGAGGCCTTACCTCCAGGCATGCTCTCTCAGTGACTCACACCTAAAGCTCGTTAGGGGTTCCACTCACCAGAGAAATAGCCCAGTTCAAGGCTATGAGTGAGACTGTTTGAGTGCAAATAAAACAAGGCTTCACACACTTTGGACACGTTGGTGTCAAAGAATGGGAAAACCACTTCCAACAATGAAAACCAGAACTTCACTCTTGGTCGTGGAGGCAAAAGTGCATTCTGCAAACTGTCGTGATCGATTTTGAACACTGAAATCCTTTCGGTGTTTGTAAGGGGAAAACGTCTCTGACGACTTTTGTGATTATCAGTGAGACAATGTTGAAAGTTTCTGCGACAAGTACATCGCATTGACTACATTTACATTATTATTCCTACATTCATCCAATGAAGACAATACTTGGTCTAAGAAATCTTCATGGGAACAGGATTTTCTGATTATCTTAATCCGGATAAGGTCATAGTTGGAGTAGACAACAGTCAGATTAAGACATGGAGTACATGGAGTATTTTAGTTGGGTTACTGAAGGGCATTTTAGCTACGCATACACCTTTAATGGCACTATGACTTTGGAGTTTTCCCTGCACTCTGTGACACAAAAAAACAATCCACATGCTCGACGTTGCATGCTCTTGTTGAAATTGAGCAACCGAACAGCCAGCAGGGTAAAACAGACTGCAACATAACAATACAATTTCTTTTCAGTGGTGATGACAACGGATTTCTGCTATCTGTTGTCGTCTATGATTTCTGTATTTTAAGGTTTACTAAACGAGACGATTCCCGAGTAGACGCGTTCATATTATACACAGAATCCTTCAAGTAGGCCTATAAAAGAAAACAGCCACATCAACATCTCCAAATGACACCCAGACAGAGCAGCAAGTTGCTAGCTTAAATGGGGCTCCGCTCCGTAGCATGGAATATGAATGGGAATACAAACAGTTTAATCAGAATACTGTCCAAGGCCAGTAGTTGGATGGAAAAAATCTGCATGGTGACAGAGTTAGAGTGACCAGATATCATGTGTTATACCTCTCAACATGCAAAGAAATGGCCTTTATAGAGTGACAAAGCTGGTTGAACCAACTTATGCTCTGTGATCAATGGAATTTAGAATAACAGATGGGATTTTGCAATTGGCAAGATCCCCCCAAAAAGGTAAAATCCATCCAAGCCAGAGCACGTAGAAAGTATGTTTAGTCTTAACAGTGGAATTATGTGCTGCAGTGTCACTGAGGTTACGCTGCTTGCCTGTTGTTTGGCTGGGTGTGAACATAACTATGTAATACACACTCTCATTCCCTCCCCTGTCCAGGTGTGTTTGTCCTCATGGGTTTTCTAGCACATATCTGAAATGTAGGGAATATGTCACTATGCAAGAGCATGTGGAATGTGGGAATGGTTTTGGTTCCAATAATTTGCTGCCAGCTGTCTATGTACACAGCTCCCCTGTTAGACAATTACTGAGAAGATGATACCTGCCACACACAGAGAGACAGGGGCTAGATTTAAACTTTTACCTAGAGGTTCATTTGTAGTTATCTGTACATATCTGAACATGTGTGCATTTATCATGATGAAGGATAAATACCTAAAAACTAAATGTAAATAGGAATATTCTTGATGGATCCTTAAATCATTTATAGAGATTAATTGCTGCTGCTCAGTATCAAGCCGTATTAAACCATCACATGTAACTGTGCACATGTGAAGCAGGGTGTTGCTGAAAAGAGAGCATGCTCAGTCGACTTTCCTTGGATACTTGATCTAGAAGATGTTCCTTGTCACAGCTGCAGTCCTGCTTTTGATTGTGGATTTAGGATTGATTTTGTGTGTAGAGCTTCCTGACATTTCCTTTCCCTGTTACTAATAACATATTTTTCCTTTTACTGGTACCTGGAGTAAGACTGGAATCCATGGCGATTCAGTCTGTAAGCATTTTTCCCCAAATTGCATCATAAAGACAGAAAATACATATTTTTAACCAAATTTAGCGCTATTTAGTTTGCCTTTTAAATTTAAGTCATTTCTGTTTTTTCAGTTATGATATATCTGTGATGTATCCATCTATGTATCTCTCTCTCTCTGTGCCTCTCTTTCTCTCTCTATCTATCTATTTATAAAACTTTGTAATCTTTGACATCTGTGTCGGGGGAAAAGAGCTCAAATTTATCTGGGGAGATGAATTTAGAGCACATTAAATCAATATCTACTTTTCATAGCTTAAGTCTATTCTAAACCTAGCCCATCATCCTAACCCGTTTCTGTCTTGTCGAGGCAGAGTCAGCGCTTTGGCTCTTTTCTTAGCTTCACTTGAGTGTATATTTATTCCACATCTATGTAGAGAGTAGATCTGGTGCCTTGATGGCACGCTGAGGCCACAGCGGCTGGTGCTGTACATACTAACCACACTGGCCCTTCAGCGCTTCTTCCAAGCCTATTGGTCTCTCACGTCAAGCTGAACCTTTAATCCCAGATAATAAGATTTCCTTGCCCTTCAAATCTTGTCAAATCCCACTCTACTCAAGGCTTCCCCAACCAATGTGGACACGTTACAATAAAAGTATACTCACAATATATCTGATTGTCTTGGCATAAGCTTCTTTCCGTTGAAATATTCTTCAAAATCTTCGGTTTTGAGTCTGTGGGCGTAGTCTATATAGCCAAGCACTTCCTGTCCAAGAGCGTTACAGCCATTTATGAAAATGACCGTCTGTAAAAAGACAGAAAAAGAAGGGAACCCTGTGTAAATAATCACGACCATCCAAGCCTCCTGAGTAAAAGCCACGAGTAAAAGGCCAGTGTCACCTGTTAATAATGGAGAGACTGGGGGGATCTGTTACAAATACACCCACCATGAAATACAAAGGCTCATGTTATACTGTGAATCAGGCTCAAACCAAAACGACTCCGACTTGTGTCAGCCTGCGGCGGCCCGCGCTCACCGAGGTGGGCTGTCGACAGAATATCCTGCTCAGACAAGTGTGTGGGACTCAGGTTGAGAGTCTCAGTTCCGTTCCAACACTCCTACGGTTGGGGCGAGAAATGCAACAGATATAATACTCAGCTTGAAATGACAGACTGGACCAGAGTTAAAACTTAATAGGTTATGTGCGTTGTTTGGGACCTGTTTTGGCTGAAGGGGACAGTTCATATTAAATACAGAACAAGATATATTATCCCATTTAACCCTAGTGCGTTCTATCCTGATAGTTTCTGTGTGATCTGGTGAGGTTTCCATTCTGCTGCAATCCTCCCTGTTGCCCTGCACCCCGATGACATGGGGCAGGATTGGTGTTGTTTTGTGGAGCTCAAACTGTTGAAGATTTACATGGCTATGGCAACCGCTCTTTCCAAAAACAATGACCTGGTTACCTGCCATAATCCACAAACCCTTGGGGGGTGAAGAGTTTTGTTGGTTTCGTTGGTTTCCTACTGAAGAACGCGGGCACACCGTACCTATTTACCTGTAAGTCTGTACTCCTTTGGGGCGGATAGATACAGGCTGCCACTGTTCTTTGGCAGAAAATAGTTCCCAAAAAAACTCTTCACCTCGAGGGCTGTGGATCATTGTGACGTGTCACTTCCGGAAAGAGCTGTTGTTTAGTTTTTCACATGTAAATTTTTGACAGTTTGAGCTTCACAAAAGAACAACCATCCGGCCCCACTGTATTCAGGTATCAGGTGTCAAGGCAGACGGGGAAGATTGTGGCAACCTGGCAACTTTGCTAAATTTCATTGAAACCCTTTAAAGAATCCTCATTCCTTTGAAGAGTGAAAAACAGAAACTATCTTGAGAATCAGAGATGCTGCTTTCGAGGTGGATTCCCTAAATTTATGTAGCTTAGGCCTGTAACTGAATCACTGATTTCTGATTTGGACGGTATAAGTTGGAGTCGTGAATGAAAACAACACACCTAGTATTCTACATATTGCTTCCCTGCAGACCATCAGACACCAACTCTCTGAAGTGTCTACCGAGAAAAAAGCGGGTAAAAAAGTATGACAAATGAGTTCGTCACCAGACTCAGACAAAGCAAATGAAAGGCAAGTTGTCCAAATCCCCTCGGGTGACAGCAAAACATGAAATGATCTTTTCATGTTGGTTTGATGGTTTAGATAACACGCGATGACAATGGATGAAAAAAACTCCAAACAGAACACACACTCAGGTGTGAAGAGGTTGTTTTGTCTGGTGTCACAATGATAAAAAGGAAGCTTTTCTTTCTTCCTTGTCTTGGGAAAGGAGGCTCTTTTTGTGTCTGACTTGTCTTGTTTACTCTGGGCATGAATGAATCCCACTTGTCGGCCTACAGTAACACAGTAAGAGGATCTGAGCGGAATGCCTCAGCCAGTGATATCACATTTGTATTACTGTCAGGACACGGGCCATCTGTGGATCCCTTTACTAAAAGGCGTGAGATAACTAGTGCTCCAGAGCTCAAAGGAAAAGAGGGCTCCTCTCTCAAACGTTTAAAACAGATGCTATCAGGTTCACAGCTGGCTGGGGGCCTGGGCCAGCTACCCTCTCTACTAGCTTCTGTGCTCCCCCGGCCAACCTTGAAAAGACATCATCAGGTGGAGCTGGCAAGAGCAGGGGAAAGCAAGCAACAGTTGGGTAGAGGCAGAATCTGAAATGAACACCCAACAAGTGCCAAATGCAGGTCAAATTAGCCACTGGTGCAGCTGCCATAGAGGCCAGTAGGGGAGAGTGGGGTAAATAGTGCCAATTTTTACTTAAAGTGCCTTTAAAGCGAGGGGATTACAGTAATGCCTCCAACTAAAATATGCACATATAGTTTAGGATGTTGTGCATCCCTGGGAACAATCACTTTGGATCTTACATAAACTGTTTGCGAAATATAGCTTTCGAAAAAAAAGTGGTTTTGTGGCACAACTTGCCCCCGGTGCGGGGTAAATTGTGCCATTAGAGAGAATACACTGGGGTAAATTGTGCCATTGATAATTGAAGTAAAACAGATCATTTTAATATCACAAATGATAATGCTATATAAAAGCAAAACAAATTCAATACAAAATTATTTATTTAACATTTATTTATTATTTTAACAAGATCACAGGCCACTTTTCTATAACAAGGCCGAGCGCCACATGAACACATACCCAGAACAAAATAAAACTTCCAAAATGAGCACCTGTAAATCATCTTCATCTGAATCTGAATAGTTTTAGTGATCAAAGGTAAGAAGACAATGTACAATAACAATAAAATACAATAAAGTAATATATAGTATATAATCACAAGTTATTCCACTGGCACAACTTACCCCAGGCCCTTTGGCACAAATTACCCCAAGCCCACCATCTTGAAAAAAAATCATCCCCCAGCTGTTTTGAGCTAACATCATGCTAACTGTATAGACTCATGGTGTAGCTTACTAAAGTACTAAAACCTGTGTGAACTGTTTTCAAAATTTTCTATAATTGTTCAAACACAGCAATCAAAAAACCTTGATCATAGAAATTTTACTTTGGAGGGCAAAAAAATGTTTTTTGAACTTAAATGTGCTTTTCTCTCAAGCCATGTGTCTCCCTTCTTTGCAGGATGAGTGAAATGGATGCCTCTTCAAAAATATGTGGTCACATGACCAACTTCTTCTATAGTTTTCTAGATAACGGGGGTGGCACTACTTGCCCCTTGGCACAAATTACCCCACTCTCCCCTACTGTTTTCAGACAATAACAATTTGAAACATCGGGGATACAGTATATACAGTCTTTGCTTTTTGACCGCATTCAAATTTTGCACAGGCTGATCACTGTGTACTTGTGTCCAGACAATAAAATCAACATAAAACAATGGCTCTGTATCAGCTAAGCTCCTGACTAGCAGATGCCCTGCATGAGTGAGCAAGTCTTCTGTAAAAACTCTGAATCTGCCCATGTCTCTGTTGAATGTGTCACCCAGCACCTGATTCAATATGCAGGCATGGAAAACTGATACAGTGACATATTTTCATGAAAAATGTATGCTAACTATTTTGGCCAGTGAAACTTTTTCTTGGCAGGTATTTTTTTTGTTTTTGCTTGCCCTTGCCAAGTAAGCCAAAAAGTTGACTTCAGGCACTGGGGCAAAATGATTAAGTCAGACCCTGCTGCTCATAGTTAATGGCTACAATCAACCAACACTAGTTTCCAGTGTGACTCTTGTGGGGGGATGTGGGACCTCTACCTTACACCATGGAAAACAAGTGGAGGCCTTACGTCACCTGCCAGCAATTACCAAGAACAGGTGCTGTGACCTCACGGGGCAGCGAGCGAGAGGCCCCGCTTTATGGCAAACAGCGCCGTGTTGGTGCCTGAGAAGCTGAGCACTGCACAGGTTCCAGGTAAAGCATGGCTCTTTGTGATACTCAATATTCAGGTGCTCCGCTTTGAAACTCCTTTTTTTTTTTTTTTCCTTATGTGTACACAGTTGAAATTTCAGATGGCTGGAAGGAAAACACCGGTGACCTTAAGATGAAGGTTACACAAACCACGAAAAGAACAGTAGACCGGGAGTTTCCTTTAAATCTGTGATCTGCGCAACGTATAAACACAACAAAGCATCTCAAATCCTCGTGGGTACCCCGCCCTCAAAAAATCCAATATGGACATGTTTATATGCTCGGAAACAAACAGTGAAACTTGAACACTGTTGACAATTGTAATCAGTGAGGTCTGTGAAAACCGCCGAGGGATCCCCTGCCTCTTGACAATCACTAAAACCTACACAGATGTGAATTACCCTGCAAACCCTTGGCTAATCTTTCAAAGCCCCGTGGCTGAAAGAGAGGGATTTACAAATTCAAGTCAAACAGAAGCTGACAGCAGACTGACACGTACTGTGCCGCTCCTTTGTAGTCTGACAATGTCCTACAGGTGGGGACACAATGGTTGGACCACCTGACATCCTGTGGTATGATGTGTGTATGTATAAATATGTGTGTGTGTGTGTGTGTGTGTGTGTGTGTGTAATGCCATTTTAACATCAAGCTTTTTTGAAGTTTTTGCACCCCAAAAAAAGCAGGTGGCCATTTACATGTGCAGAAATCTCCGGGCCGCATATTTCACTTCCAGGTTAACTGGTGTCACAATCTTCCAACCACACCGAAAGGACCATACTGGTGATTGTGAATGTTTGGCCCAATTTATATTGCAAAAAAAAAAAAAAAAAAACATTTTTGCAAACAAAAATGATAAAGAAAAAATGATATCGGACTTCTAAAATGCAAATGCTTACTTCAGGAAAAGATTAGCAGAAATGTTAAGTGTACAGTTGTCCCTCGCTATAACGCGGTTCACCTTTCGCGGCCTCGCAGTTTCGCGGATTTTTTTTAGTGCAATTTTGCATGCTTTTTTTTTTTTTTTTTTTTTTTCAAACAGCGCATTGTGTTCTGCGTCCTGATTGGCTAAGGGACTGTAGACCATTGTCAATCAAACTCCTCCGTGCCGTGTCTCCTGTACAGTACAGAATGCGTTCATTCTATAATACTGGACTTATTTTTCTACGAAGGTTTGAACTTTGAGAGTGTTTAAACAAAAGAGAAAAGTGAGAAAATGATAATGCCTGTCTGAGAAAAGTGTATAAAGTGTGTAGTGAGGGGTTATGCAAACATCTATAATAATTGTAAAAAATAAAGCTGACTACTTCGCGGATTTCGCCTATTGCGGGTTATTTTTAGAACGTAACTCCCGCGATAAATGAGGGACCACTGTAATCATTTTATATATAGCTTACATGTAAAATCACTGGTATGGTCCTTGAAACACCCCATCGGTCTCTCATTACAATGACACTACGATTAGAAGTCCAATCAAAAAGACTATGATTTATTGGTAATTTATTGTATTTTACAGGTTAACGTTACACTGAGGTTAGGATTGACTAACCTAAATTGCAGCGCATGTTCTGTATCATTGAAGTTAATAGTATGCAGGTAATAAATTGGTATGTAACCTGTTAACACCTCTGCTGATCAGAGCCAAAATCAATAATTACCTGAAATCAGGGACTGAAATGCTGGTTAACCCGTTTACACGGAGCTGAGGTCCCAGATGGCCCTGAGATTTTAGGTCAGTGTAAAAGGTGTATGAGAGAGACAGAGGGGGAAGAAAGCAATGGAGTACAGTTGGCGGGCCACCCTGCAGTATCCATCATCTATCCATCCACGGCATCTGCCAGCGCTAGAGACTGTGGAGGGGAAAGAGCTGCAAGGCCAGCCCACAACCCTGAGGAAATTACTGAATGGCTTTTATCGCACAGTTGCCCCCACGCACAAGGCTGGTTTGACTCCGGCAGGGTTTTCCATTGACGCATGCATCTGAAAGTGTGTGTGTGTGTGTGTGTGTGTGTGTGTGTATGTGTGTGCGCTGAGAGAGAGACTCTGTGTGTGAGGTGTGGGTGTTGTGCTCCAGATCGGTAAGACAACACCAAGACGATGGATAATACTTGGACTAGGCCTACTTTTACTCTAACTCCACCCACCCCCAGCCCTTTTACACTCACACACACATGCACACATGCACACAAACACC
This sequence comes from Myripristis murdjan, assembly GCF_902150065.1. Taxonomy (NCBI): domain Eukaryota; kingdom Metazoa; phylum Chordata; class Actinopteri; order Holocentriformes; family Holocentridae; genus Myripristis; species Myripristis murdjan. The sequence continues at coordinate 32,760,855 of NC_043988.1, forward strand.
CCCACCGGCCACCAGCCCCTCCATCAGCCTCCATGCCCCCCATCCGCCGGCCCACCTCTGCCCACACCGAGCTCCCCCTCCCCCCACCAATCCCTGGGAACAATCCTGCACTGTCAGGGAGCTGTGCAGGTGTCTTGCGGTGTCAGCTGCCATACTGTTTATTATTGGTAGGCTGCGCTTTAGGAGGAATCCCGGGCCATCACTAACAACTGTGTAAATTTGTTGGGGTAATGAAAACACGGCCTGTACTACAGGAATGTTTTAGGTGGGAGTCCGTTTTTGGCAGACTTTGCCCTTGTCCCCTTTTTAGATATTCCTTGAGGGGTGCATACGTGTGTGTGTGTGTGAGTGTGTGTGAGTGTGTCTGTGTGAGTGTGTGATGGGGTTTGGGAGGGGTTGAGGAGTAGGATAAGGAGGGGCCGTTGCTTATTTGACTTGGAAGTGACTTCACACGGCCGGCTTGTGTAATAGATGCGACGGTGGAAACCATATGTGCTGAGGTGTGCGGTGTCCGTGGGGATCTACCCGAATTACACATCCTGCAGGATATGCGATCCAGAGCTCACTTACTGAGCTGTTTGCGGGCACCCAACCAGGTCACCCCCAGTCACTAACCTACATTAGCCAGCACAAGGGGACTAACAGGATGAGGCTGCTTAAGCACCAGGAAACCCTTTTAACTGCTTGACTTCTTTTTCATGGTATTTTCGATGCAAAGGTCACGCTGAGAACTTTAGCAATCAGATCTACAAGCATTAGAGGTTAAAAGAACTATTCCAGCCATTTTCAACCTGGACCCTAATTTCCCATCATTTTCCGTCATAAGAATAATTCTAACCAAGATCTTTCCAGTTGCCTCACCGCAGAGCTATTGACATCATGGGCTCCTGAATACGGTTCAAAGGACACTCAAAAACACTGACCAAAGTGTGTCCTCTGCAACATATTAACACTCACTCTATTGTGACACATGCTTACATTTAATTTTGAGAGTGTCCAAGACCTAAAAAGTTTTTACCCATCACAGGCACACAAGAAGCTCTGTTTCACCCCGTTGTCAGTTTATTTACCAGATGGCCATTTTGAATACTCTGGGTTGCTTAAACTTGTTGAGTTAATAAAGCATCATGGTGGGGGCTCCAAATGGAAGTAAGAAGTAACTGAAGGTTTTTCACTTAATTACCCAGATCTCACATGATGTGATGTCACTAAACAGCTCAGCGCTCACCGCCGCTCATCCTTACTATCCCAGCCAGTCTGATTGCTTTATAAAAAAAGGATGCCAAAAGGACGAGCTCTCAAGCTTATATTTGTCACTTGCTGCGGACAGAGAAAGTTTCACACAAGTGTACGTATCTGACATCATAATTATATCTCAGAAAATAGGGCAAATCTATGGGGATTATATTTGCGGGGATTGGATATACTTCTCTGCTGCAGTTCAACACTGTGATTTAGAATAAGATGGATGGATATATTCTTCTTCTTGCAGCTTTAAAATATTCTAGCAAAAGAGGGTTTAATCACATAGCGACAGTGCAAGCCACAACCAACACTTCCAAAAATTACTGCAAGCTAAAAAAAGAGGTGCCCATCAGACAAAGGGTGTCATAATGTCGCAAACTGCAACGATTCTGTTTACGAGTAATTTAGCTCCTCAAAACGGCAGCAGAATCCAGTTCAAATCAGTGCTTTGTGGACAGCACATAAATAAAGCGCCACAAAGAGAGCGCACACACCTACAGCATACAATCAGTCAGGCCTTGTCTTTGTGGAATAAACTGGAGTGCACCGTGACACCGTGAGCATTGCTGTGATCTGTCTGTGCAGCGCTGTGAGTCACAGTAATCTGGTGGAGCACCCTTGAACGTAACCTCTCATCACAAACCTCTGCATGGATCACTGATAGACGGTACCCACCCTGCCCAGACTGCTCTGGACACTCTGCTGGCAAATCTGGTGCCCTGCCGGCCCACCAGAAAAAAAAAAATAGATCCAAGCGATATTTTAAAATAGGTCTGAATCTACAAAAATAACCAAAGACAATGGCTTTTCAGAGTTCATATTTCAACTTTGTCCGACAGACAAACTTGTTTGCTATGACTTCAAATATTTTACTGTTTACAATGTAACCACAGCACTTTAAATCTTGTAATTTCTGTCACTGTCTAGGCTTCCACTGTGCCATCATGTCACTGGGATACCCCCCACCACGCAGAAGAAAAGAAATCCTAAAATAACTACTTTTCAATTTCTAAGGTTTCCTTTCTTGCTGTAATGGTCCTAACAGGCCTGATTGTGTGCGCACATGCATGCAATAAGGATGAAAATAATCAAAAGACGCTGTTTCCTTTCGTTTATAATTATAGGGTGTGTCACTAGACAGATGTCTTGGCACCAGCAACAAAAATGCACAAGTGAACTGTTCAAAAGGACTTCTTGCTCTACACAGTGGTTAAATGTTATATCTATATTCTCTTGAAGCCCTTCACAGAGCAGGCCAGCCAGGCCACACAAAAAACTGTGCAAAGAAACTTTTGTTTGTTTTTCTTTCTAGGCCTCTGTGCAGTAATGTCACAAGCCTACAACAGACTTATGGATGGGACTGTTTGATGGCCAGGTCTGAGGGAAACTCTTGCAAAATGTAACGTTCTTCTGCTCAGGTTTACGCGTGAGGTGGCTGTGTGAATGGCAAACAGCTAAAGGACGCTGTGTGAATGCAAGTCGATACATGCGTGGGTGCGTGTGTGCACGTAAGATAAATGCAAGAAAGAGCGCTTGTGTGTAGGGCGTGTGTGACTGCATGTACGAGGGTGGAGGTTTAGTGTGACTGGTTAAGAACTTTACAATGTGTTTTTTATTTCATGTTTGTGTTTTTATGCCCGGTCACCACAAGAATTTCCCAGAATGAAATAATACCTTACAAGAATACCTTAATCTTGAAAATATGGACAGAATATCAACCAGTGTATAGAGAACATGCAACCGACGGCTCTGATTAGACAATACTGCACTGTTTATGTTTGTGTAAATGACATTTCCGAATGGTGTGTGTGTGTGGCAAACTGCTTCAAAGAAGGCCTAATTCAAATAACGACGCTACAATATAGGGTGTTTGGATGCTGTTTATAAGTCAGTTCAGCAAAAAGGGATTTGGGCATTTGTTTACCCCATGTGTTCTCCATCTGCATCCGTAAACAGATTACATGGGTGTTTGTGCAAGAGACGGAATAAATAAATCCAGCGGCAGGTGTCCTCCTATTGGGCTTTCTAAACACCCAATGGCGGACAGCTACGCCCAGTGAGGTTAGCCATGAGGGCAGAACAACTGTGGCCAGATACCAAAGGGGAAGCGGCTTGGTCAATCAGTCAGGAAGGCAAGGCAGCTAGCTCAACCCTGGGTTGCGTTGGCCTCTGTCTTTTCAGAGAACTCGCCAGTAAAGCCATTACCACAAAATAAGTGGCTTGAACCCACACACTTCAAATTACAGGGCACTGAGAATCAGAAAATGCTATCCTGCTTTTCGCAATTGGTGTTTTAGAAATTCTATTAAAACCTCCTTAGTTTGGCCCTTGGTGTAGCTTTACTTTTTGCTCCGACTGCACGACTTCACAGCTGCTGACAAAATTTCTTTTGTACCATTTGTGCTTTGTTTGGGAGTTTTCTTTGTGCTAACAAATGGTGCATTACGATAACTGGCCAACACAGAGTAAACATGGCTACATTCAAACATTGTGGTGTGACAGAGAGAGCAACACAGTGGTTTCTGATCTGGAAGTTGTCCAGATAGTATAGCTGTGCTCAGAAGATATGTTGGACCTGCCTGCTAAAGTCTACAGCGTACAGGGGAGGAGTAACACGGCTAAAACCACACTGTGATCTTAGAAGAGCCAGAGTAACTCGCTGCTGCAGTGATGGGAAAGAAACATCACCTGGACCAGTTCTTAAAACCAACACTTCAAACCAACGCTTAGAGAGAGACTGAACTCTTATTACAAGCTGTTTAGAACCTGTCTTAATGTTGATTCTTGCCATCAAATAAAACAGGACACAAACTAAAGCAAAAGTCAAATATTCCCTATCATATCCTAGACAATGCTCCCTGATCAGCCAACTCTTAAAAATACCGCAAGTAAAATATTACTCAAAACACAGCCAAAAAGCTGGTGGAAAGTCTATGTGAAATAAGTGCAGACCCGTGTAGACAGAACCACTGGGGTACTTTTATGATACTTGCATCAGCAGACCATATGTTATGCAGTTCAACAGGCGTTCACAGCTTTAAAAGCCGGAGTGGCCACTGCTATCACAACAACTTTACTGTCTCCCTCTGGCCTGCGGACACCAAATTCACTATCACCAAAATGAGCTGCAAAATAAACAGATGAGACACAGAGTACAGTAAAGTAATTGAAATGTTCTGGAATATCAGCAACCTGTTGTGAGGGTTAAAGGTTTAAAATCCTTGGCAGGTGGCAGACATTTTCCTGCTCCCCACAACTGCAACTGATAAAGGCCCTCCCCATATGGAGAATAAGCTGTCAGCCTGACAGGTGGCATCACTTACAGTGCTTGGTGGAGAGCCCTGTAACAGAAAAGGGGTAAGGTTTCTGCTCCCTAGAAGAAAAAAAAGCCTATCCCTACAGTAAATTAGTCGCATGCCTGAATTCAGGGAGGAATTATGGGTTGAGAATAGCAGGCGGGTCTGGCACATGTGGTCGAAACACAAATCAGTCAAACGCCGTCTCAGCTACAGATTTCAGACACCAAAGTGACCAAGCAAGGCATATCTTTTCCTCCCCCTCCACTCCTACAATCATTTTCCACATTCCACTGGCTTTCAAATTACCGGTGGGAAGAAGAATACAAGTTTAGCCTAAAATATATGCGAAGCAGTGCATCAGAGTAGCTTGTGCACTGGTGGACCAGTGAAACCCTGTCTAAGACATGTACGACTGGGATTATGGTCTCATTAATTTTGTGGACACTTTTAGGATCTTTGCTGCATTTCCTGTCCTGTTTAGAGACTGATTCTTGTCTTTTATTCTCATGTGCATGTCTGGGGGCCATACTCAACCAGTCTTACACAGCAGAAAAACAAGGGTTCTCATATTTGGGGAATTCCACACATTTCCATTTTGTATATATATCCTATATGATGCAAACAGAAACGTACAATGGTGAGCCTTCTTTAAGCACAAACAGCACACATGACGGGGCTTCTTCCTTGTCACTGAAAGATTGAAATAGTCCCCCCTCCTGTCTTTGTTTCACCAGTACTGCAGACAACTCTAAATTGAACATTATAGAGTAGAATCAAATTGGCACACTACAACCCAAAACTCTTCTACTCTGCTATCTACTTATTACCTTGAGGTAAATATAGATGACTCAAAACTAGGAAGACCCACCTCCCCTTTTGCATAATTCCTTCTCTAGTCCAGCTAATGCACAGTTTTAGTGAGCTTGAAGTAAAATGTGGGACTTCTTCAATGTGCTTGTGCCATGCAGTACAGTCAAGTCAAGAATTATTGGCACTGAAAATGAGCAAATGGGGGAGGCAAAGATGTTTGTATAAAATAAACAAAACATGTAACAATTTGAATTTTCTGAAACCTTGAAACTAATTTCCACCACTCCAATAACAATGCATGTAAAAATAAAGTGGCATCTGTGATGAAAATCTGTTGTTTTTTCAAATTAATATCAGTCTACAGAAGATGTACTCATGCTTTTCACTATTTCCTGTTTCAATACAGTATAAATAATAGCCTGCACACATGTAAAATCCTTTTTTCATACATTACCATGGGGAAAACTGACAAGCTTTCAACTCAGAAAAGACAGATGGTTGTTGATCCACACAAATTACTTGGGCATAAAAACAGACATAAATCTAATAATGGACATAAAAATACCCTAACAGATGCAAATACCACTAAGACAGTCAGAGAAATAATGATTTAAAAAAAAAAAAAAAAAAAAAAAAGATTCAGAGGTCTGAAATGGTTGCAAATTTGCCAGAAGAGGACACCTGTGCATTTTGATCCCATGTACAGTGAGAGAGATAGTGGGGGAGGGAAAGATGAACCCAAACATCAGTTTCATAACTTCAGAGTTTAGTGGAATCTTGGGGTTATCAAGTTTCAAAATCAGCTGTTGGACTCCACCTCCATGTCAACAAGCTCTTTGGAAGGCTTTGCACTAAAGAAGCCCTTACTGAGAGCAACCCATAAATTGAAGTGCCTCAACTTTGCCAAACATCTTTGGAACTACAATTGGAATCGTGTGTTGTGGTCAGATGAGACCAAAACTGAACTTTCTGGCCACGGACACGATCAGCACGGTTGGCAACAAAAGACGACTGCACACAGGGAAAAGCACCTGATACCCATAGTAAAATATGGTGGTAGGTCTTGGATGCAGCTAGAGGTCCAGTGGCTCATGTTAAGATCAATGGCATAACGAATTCCTCTAAGTGCTACAGTATTTTTAGCCAAACCTTGTTTCCTCTGCCAGGAGGCTGAGAGTTGGCCATCATACAACAGAGGTTTCTGTTGAAGCAATCTAAATGGTCGAGAGCCGCGTGGTATTTACTATAACATTACCGGAGCCCCATCACTTTATCTGTATTTTTCCACTACGGAAGCTGTCAAACTAACAGCTTTCCAAATAAAACTTTTGTCATCCCTGTAACCAAATCACTGCTCTGATGTTTTTTTTTACATGCAACCTCTCGTGTTCTATTGCTTAATTCAACAACACAATGACCCCAAATATACACCAAAATTAACACAGAAATAGTTGTAGGGACACAAAATCGTCTGTTTTGCAAGAGCTATTTCAGTCTCCAGACTTGAATCCTCTTGAAAACCTGTGGTCTGAACTGAAGAGGGCAGACCACAAGTAAAAACCTAAGTATATCAAGGATCTTGAAATTTTCTGCATAGAGGAACGGTCCAAGATCCAAAAGTGTCCACCAAGCCTGTCAGACATTACAGAAAGAAACTTAAAGCTCTTGCCCTCACCAAATGCAGCTTCACCAAATATTCATCATAGAGACACCAATAATTTTGAAACCTATGTTTTGCAGCCTTTTTTTTTACTACTCAATGATATATTTTGTCTTGAAAAAATTCTGTTAAAATTATGCAGCTTGCACCACTAAGTTGGAGTTAAGTGGCTCCCTGACACCCTACAGAAAGCTGGATTTCCACTGTCATGCCACTGTGAGCTGGGCCTACTTCAGGCCAGGTGGTGCTAAAGGCCTGCAGCCTTAATCCATGAGAACAAAAGCCATTCTCGCTTCCACTGTCAGGGCGATAGCCCCGCAGTGTTGCCCTATAACCTGCTCATCACATGCCACTGTGACGTAAACATCACACATTCCTGTCCATGCACACGAGTGGGAATAACAATAACAATACACAATACACTACAGATAACATAACCAGACTTGCAAGAACCCGTTTAACTTAAAACAGCCACCTTCGAGCAATCTGGAACACAAATAGGCTAAGATAAATTCAGCTGATGTACTTTCGCTCGATGGCACAGGACATCGGGTCGTACCACAGGAATTTTTCCCTTTGGACACCACTTTGTGCGTTGTGTGCTTTAAGTGATTTGTACTGAGACCGCAGGGGTTTTTTGTAGGTATTTTTTTTTTTTTTTTTGGACTTGGATCCCCATTATTGCCAGCTGTCTTTCACTATATATAACATAACGTCCTCATGTCGACAAATACCATCGAATAGATGTTGGACTATCGTTGATCTGACATTGCATTATCCTCTGCCCAGACAGTAAGCAGGGCCCTAATGTGCCATTAGCACCTGGGAACTGACCCTGATAGTCCCATCATAAATGCACAGAACGATGACCTTTGACATAAAATTATTATTTTTATTTTTGGTTTTCAGACTATTTCACATGGTTGGTTATTGCAAGAAGCCTTGATGCTTAACATATTCATTTATTAACAAGAAATGCCTTTAGGTGTCATAAATTATTTTCCAATGCCCAGAATGACAACCTCTGTTTCACCCAAGTTAAAATGAATTCCTTTCCTCTTCTCCCTGTCTCGCTGTTTTAATTTTCAGATCACAATGCCTGCCTCCTACCTACCTACCTACCTACTTCCTACCATCCTGTGACCGGCACAGGATGAACAATACCTGCCCTTTTACAAGCAGGCCTTGAGAAACTCCTGGCGCCTCATATGAACCAGAAACCATTTTGCAAACTAATGAAGAATTTTCTGTACTCTGGGTTACAAAAGGAAAACACTATTGTTTTGAAGTCCCTCCTTTATTAAAACAAGACCTTAACACCACTACAAAAGCATGCAGCGCACAGAATTTGCGGTGTACCAGCGCTAACCTGACACTCACGACATTCACTCTCAACGTGCTTTACAAAGTAAAGGGCTGATGAGGGACAGCACTGAGGAGGTGTGCAGCAGAAAAGCCAAGACTCATGTAGTTTTTCTAGAAGTGATCAAACAGTGAGAGTGAGCTGGGGATTTTTTCTTCTACATAGTCACTGTCCTACGCTGTTTATTGTGTAAACTTCTGTTGCAGCTGCACTAAAATGAATTATGAAAACTAAACCGTTTTCAGTTAAAATGACAAATTGGGCCCAAATTGGGAAAGACATCCCATGTGATTCCCAGATTAATATCTGGTGCTGGGTAGAGTCACTAGCTGGTAATCTTTACGGCTCACAGGAAGTGATGTACGAAACTTCAGAGTGAAACACAAACTTCTCACAAAAATAGCAACAGGCAAACACTCTGCTCAAAGACAAGTAGAGACATCAATGATAGCTCTCTCAATGATGTTGTCTTTTCTTAGTTTTAAAGGCAGCATTAGAGTACAGGGATGCATTTTTTTGGAATTATTAGATCAATCTAGCTGTTGGGTCATCGTATCCATGAATGATTAAATAAAATCTATCTAAATATCTGAAGCTTATTTTAAAGATATTTCTATTGTCTGTCTGTAACAGTACAGAGAGGCAGGAAAGACATACAGTGCAGCAAAGTGCCTGGGCCAGAATCAGTACTGATCACAATACTGATAGAGGTATTCAGTCAAAGATATTGCAGTTGATTTCGTCCATACTGTCCAGCCCTATGAAGCAGTAATTCTAAACTGAATTAGCCCACCTTTTACCTCCGAGTCAATTGTGTTGCACAGAAGTGCTAGGTGGCCCAAACCAGAGGATTCAGACCACTTAGCACCGGCCAGATAGGATATTCTGAACGCATATGTTCCATCTTCTACAACGGATTATAACTGTCTCACCCACTCTCTTCTGGGGATAAGGGAGAGTAGAAAATGTTCATAGATCGAAAACCATTCAAAAAGCATATGAAAAATGTGTTTGTTTCGCTGAAATTGATGGTTTTCACCTTTCAAAGAACTGAAGATTAACACAAAAATCTAAACTGCGTACGCCCAGAGCATTGTTTGTGCAGGTGCATGTAACCGGTAGCCGCTTGCGATTTGTAAAGCAAGGTTTTATCAAGATTAGAGTCCCTGAGAATTTGTTCATAGTCTCCTGACATCAAAGTTTTGAGGTTTTTCTTGCCTTTGTTTTTCAGAGAGGTACTGCTCAAAATATTAACTTATGTGTTTTCTTGGGGGAAGAAAGGCAAGACCTTCAGGTAACCTTAGCTGTGTTGAGGATTTTACTTTTCAAACATCTGTGTGAAAAGGGGGTATGCAAACAATATTACCATCTGTGGTAGACGCCATCTCATCTGTGAGAACTGCTTCGACACTGTGAAATAACAAAGTTATTTTTTATTGAAAATGATATGCTAAAAAATAACACAATAAAGTGAAACTGTCAATCATCACATTACTGAGTTGTCTGGAATAATAATTCCCAGAACAAGCACAGGTCATCTTTCTAAATAGACCATCAAAGGAGTGGTTAAAAGATTTAGACTTTAAGACTTAGGTGACCTTAGGACTACCCTTTACACATGGATTAGAACGCTGGACAAATGCACAAAGAAAGGCTTCTACATTGTCTTATATATATATATATATCTCTTGCATTAGCCTGTACACAATTCACTCTACAAATTTATTATATTGTTACCAAATCATCTACTGTATCTTTCAGAGAAAAACATTTTCTATTCAACAAGCAAGCACTACACATGGGCTTTCTAAAATGTTTAGACACAACATGCACAAAACATTTTTTGTCTGAAGGTTCAACATTACAAATGTACTAAAGCCGGTAAACCACTCGACAGGAAGCAGAAACAAACTCGTCTTGGTGGGTCCAAAACACTTGTCAATGTCACCTTGGAGACAAATCATTACACTGTGGTTCAAATTATCACACACACTTGCCCACAGTGCAGCTATGCAAAAATTACACAGTCCCCTCAGTTCTACAGTGGGCATGAGCAAGCCTGCCACAAACAACTTTATTTTTGAGTGTACTCCCTTCCTGTTATTTGAGACGGATGTTTTAACAGATTTTTGAGTGTAGGCAAATAAACGTTATATTGGTCAGCTGCAACTGGAGTGCAACAGATACTGCAGGGCCCCGTCTGCTCTCGGACTGACTACCTTGAGCACTGTAGCCTTGGATGAGCACAATTTGAGGATTTTACTCGCCGCAACACCCACATGTTGAAGACCCCGCAGAAGAAAGCACATAAATCAGTCCAATACTGAGGAAACGTTGGTGAGTAACTCAGGACAGACAAGTATGGACTGGGATCTGAGAATCTCCTGTAACAGAGGGGATATTTCTATATTCTATATTTCTATTAGGCAAACTTTATGAATGTTGCACACAAGGCGCTGGCCACAATACACTAGATTACAGAACTGCTCTGTAAGTGAGGGATGTGTAGAGAACGCTCTGTCACATAAATTATGAAGAGTCACTGCACACTGGAATACAATCACAAAAATATGGACAATTATATTTCTTCCTGTACATTCTGAAAACATAAAAATCATTGATCTCAATGTGAAATGGTAGTGCTAATCCAATACTGTCAAGTGAAAAAGACACAGCTGTTCATTTGGGCGCAATTTTTTGGATGCACACCAAAGCCACATTTGCCACATTGCCTTTCTGGTTAGTTTTGCTTAGTTTCAGCAGCAGCTGCTGTCGGCTAACTACAGGTCAGAGAGGTAACACAATTCAGGTCACCTAATATGAGTAGCACAGCACATTTGTACAGTGAATGGGAGAAAGTGACTCCTGCAGTGGACCGTGTGTGTACAGCACGTCTGCCGCCTGAGTTGGTGTCACTAATTTCTCGACATCAAACTGCAACAATTTGTGCAACCTCACACCGATAACAGACAGATTTAGCAAGCCAGTGTCCTATCATGGTTGGGATAACCTGCAAATGAATTCAGTATTCAGCACATAGTGTTTACAATGAATATAGCCTTTTTGGTCATGTATCCCTCATGTGCTGTGTGGATTTGAACTGAATTGCATTGATCAGTAACTGATCTCTAACTGGACAACTGTTTCAAATGCTCCCTTAGGTTATTTCTTTCAAGTAAAAAACAGGTGTTACTAATGTTCAGCTTTCATAGTTGATCAGTTTGTTTTGTTTGTCTGTTGCAGATATCTTGCTAGGTCTGACCCAGTCAGTACAATGGGGATAATGAAGCAGTACCCAGCTGTAGGAGCTTGCCCTATATATTCATAGTGTGAAGCCCTTAGCTTCATCACAAAGGGGTGTTCAAACAAAAGCTTTTCGACGCTCAGGTGGGACATTTGAGAGCAGAGGACTGTTTACATGATGAAGATCCAACATGTCTACTTTCCAAGTGACTTTAATGAGCACAGGTGAACATGCCCTGTACGTCAGCGGAGGTGTACAAATCAGAAAGTGAAAATAGACAATGGGCAAGGAAGGGACAGAAAAAAAATGATGATGTTGAGATGGAGCTGTCCTCTGAATTACCTCTGTGAACACACTCACCAGAAAGCCCTGGAGATGTAATTATTTTCCTTTCCTCTTTTTCTTGGACATAGTTTGGTTGTGCTTTTGTCAGATGAAGTGAGACTAAGGGGTTTAGTGTCTTTATTTCCCACGTTTTTACTGACTACATGTCTGTGTTCTCATCCAACAGCGGCGTAGATGTCCACTGGTTAAAATACTGCCTCCCTGTGTGGTTGTAATCAAGTGAAAGTACGCTGGTGACTATTACAGAAGTAGTCCTTTAATACTGGATAGATGCAGGATAAATGCATAATGTATCAAGTTCCTCATTTAGCGCAACACTGTACAAAACTGGCATATTCTGACACCAAAACTTAGACTCTGTCAATCAGTTGCCACATCATTCCTGGCAGGTCCCGACAGCTGAAACGAGAGAAAAGTTGATTTTTCCAAACACTTCCTCTTGGGATGCAAGTGCAGTGTTTGTATAATGGCTAAATCTGTAGAAGGCAATGATGAAACATGAACAAGACCGCCGCCAAGCATCATCATATGTGTGATGCTATGAACAACTTGATGTGGTGTGTCTATCCCCCAGACGCTGTGCGCCTTCGTCCAAATACCGCTGGAGCAGGATGTTGAAAAGGTCACATTACTCCAAACCATGACCAACCACATAAGGCTGTAAAAATTACAGAATCTCAAAGTCATTTCCTCAACATCTTGCATCCTCTGATACAGGAAGCCACACAGCAAATGCTTCATTCTAAGGTTAATCTCGATATTGTTTACCACAATCCAGAAACCAAACTCAAAGTGCAGAATCATGTGTAAGCATACTACTGATGATTATGGAAAAAAAAAAAAAATCTGATATCTGCAAAAAAAAAAAAAAAAAAAGATGAAAACATTTTTACTTCGCTGTTTAGCTTTTATTTCTCTCTTTCCCTACATTTCACCCTCTCTGAATGATTCTAGTGCCACAGTTATACCACCAAAGCACCATGTCTCTGACATTTGACCTCCTTAATACTGGCTGCTTATAATGCTGACAGTTTACGAGCTGAAGATGATTTAAGTCATAATTTCAATACAGTCAGTGCTCTATTCACTGTAGTCACTGTGGATGAGCGTCAACTAACTGTCTGAAATCAAAATGAGGCTAGACAAGGTAACACCACTGCAGTCCATAATAATGTACTGAGGTGAGACAGAGACAGAAGGGCTTCCTCCTGTCTTCACCCTCTGTCTGAAAGCAGAAGGAAGAGGCAGGAGAAATATAGTTTGCATTGGAATTTACTGTTTACATAATACATAAGAGTCACTGCCTGGTGTGGCTCAATTGTGCTGGCAAATAAAGGAACAACTTATACTTGACCTTTCACTGAACTATTACTGATGCCACACAGAAACAGTGGCGGGTGCATTCGACTAGCCAACTAGATTTGCAGAGCAGAGTCAGACCAGCCACAGTCAAAATTTATTAGCATTACACTGGTGGCTTTTGGCAAAATCCCATTTCAGTTGGCAAGACATCTCAGAACTGTCCTCTGTTCGGTAAATTGCCAATTTAACCCTTTGAAACCGGAGGAAATTCATAGGATGCCTTTTTCAAAAATATGGCTAAGATTGGTAAAAAAAAAATATATATATATATTATTGTACTTATGATTAGATTGCAAGAAAATTACCACCAAATTATCCACCAAAACAATCAAAATAAAAAGGAATAAAAAGAATTTTGTTAAAGGGTGAAATAAATCCTTTCAAAGTAAAAGCCTGCTTACAGGCTCCTGGGTTTCAAAGACAGCTGCAGTTTGCCGAGCCTCGCTGGCAGAACTGGCCTGTCATGTGACCTGATGAGAGATCAAGCCCACTTCCTTTCAGTTTGCAGCTCTGTGCAAACATCTCCGGGTCAGCTCCTTTAAAGTTAGTCGAACAGGGACCAGACTAACTCACTAATTAAAGGATATCTATGATTTCATTTGGTTTCTAAATTGTCACACACCCTTTCTCATAGCCATTTCTGCATTTTGTTTTTTCCTTGGTTACTGTTATCTTTTTTTTTTTATTTTCACACACCCACTAAAGCGTACTGTAAATAAATGAACAGTATGAAGCTGCAGCTTACATTTGCCTTAAACCACTGATGACTGCATGCAGGACCAGCCACTTGAAATATTTCCCCAGCCAACTAGATTTTTTTAGAATAGAATAAGACCTCCAAATGAAGGTGTGGTACCAAACTTGCATGGAGAACAAACACACTTACCAGAAACAGAAAATGTACCACCATTTGCCACTTTGATGTCAGGATTGATAGCCTCTCGACTCTTTCCTCTCTTCTGAAAACTGGCAAGTTAAGACACCCTGTATTCACTTCAACTATTTTTAATTGCACTGACAATTGCTGAGTTCAGATTTTTTAAAATATTTTTGTTAATATTTCTTTTTATATCACATTTACTTTAGTTTGCTGTGGCTTGTGCCAATTTTAAAACATTCTGAACTGAAATAATGGTGTTCTCAATTGACTTCCCTGTATAAAAATCAAATCTGATTTATATGCAAGATGTACTCAGATTACCAGGCATTGTGTATTTGTGCTGCAACACATTTTTGTCATTTGACTGACACATTTGCCTTATAATGAGTGATACAACAGCATGAGCTTGCATTCCTACATCACCAACATTGAAAACAATCAATGGCAATAAGTGTAAAGGTTAGATACACAACGCCCTGATAACAAATATATCAAAACATTCCTGTGAGTTGAGAATGGTTTTGAATGACAGAGAGATTCTTTTTCTGTAGTGAAAGACAAGAGCCCAGTAGAGCAGGTAGAGAAAGAGGACATGGGAAAGGAGGATGTGATCCAGTGGGGAGTGGCGTCGTGATTTCATATGGAGCAGCAGCCTTTGTCGTTTCTCCACTTCCTGCTTCCATTAACTTAACTTCCTGCTTGTTGTGATAACTTTTCATGTTTTAGTGTAAACTGTCAATCCTCTGACAAAAAAAAAAAAAACAAGACTTGAAAGTCATTGGGTGGGGCATCATTTCCTCCTAAAATGTCTGGAGATTGGTCTGATCTCAACAAGTCTACCAAAACGTAATTTGGAGGCACGAAACAATTAGCTCTGTGTTCAAAGCGAGTATGCCATGCGTTATTACAAATCCTCTACTGAGCCATTAAGGCCTTACAACATTCCACCTCTCTGGCATCTCCAGAGGAACCGGGGCGACCGTCATTTTAACAAAACCTAAGCACAATTATACAGATGTTACTACAGTATTTATGCTGCTCGACTGTCACATCGGGCTTCCCTCTGATTGTCTGATGTGAATAAGCACTTTTCTAATTGTCAGCTCTGTGTTCTCACTGCACATTAATCTGGGCTATGCAGCCAGGGATTAGCTCCAAAAAGAGGGGAAGTCCTTGCCTGTTTATCACACATGAACCATCCAAACACACACACACACACATACACCTACCCACCCCACACACTGAATGTGCATATGCATGTACACACACGTGTGAGCAAGCACACATGTATGCATACACACACACAAGCGCGCACACAATATTGAATCCAGTCCATGTGCTAATGAGAGCCATGCTTTTCTAACCGCTCACTGCATGTGACATGATGGAGTTCCACTGTATTAAGTCTGTTAACATTTAAGAATTTAACTGAGTCAAGCCAGGAACCATCGCTGTGCCAGAGGCAGCAGGGTGGCCTCGCGGTTACTGAGACCACCACATAACCAAAAGGTGACAGGTCTGAGTCTTGCTGTGGCCAATGTGTCCATCAGCAGCCTCGTGTCCTGTCAAACTGAACCCTTATCTCTTTAAATTCACTGTAACTTCTGTCAGCCGAATGCCAAAAAAGCAAATGATCTGCAAATGATCTGGGCTATAGCCTCCAAAAACAAATGGAGCTATAAAATCCACTGGTTAGGAGCTCTGATCTTAAATTAAGTTTACAGCACATGAAACCATGATTGCGAGCCCGGCTAAATTTACCCAAGACCATCCCTTTCCTTGGTATACGGAACCGATTTCTGTTGCTACATAGTTTGAAAAATTACCCCAAGGGAAAAATTATTGTAATTCCGTTTCAGGGAAGAACATACTGTAGATTAAAGCTGCACTGGACAATTGTGAATGGTGGCAGCTCCAAATGGCATTGAGAGGTTCAAATTTTTTTAATCTTAAGAATGTAAACTTTAAGACCCAGAAATCCAGTGACATTTCAGTAACAGTTCAGAAAAACTGCACAGCACACTTACGTTTATGTGGCCGGCCTGTGATGGTTTATAACCAAAGATCCAAAGGCATGGGAAAGGACAAAGATCTAATGATGTTGAGTCCAGCTTTTGTGGAACTGAGCTCTTGCTGGGTGCTGTTTAGGAGACAGCTTGTATTTCCCTCAAGTTTTAATTTATCACTTCCTGTGGGTGGACAAGTGAACATACCCGACAACAGAGAATTTGATTTGGAAATGCAGGATGAATCTACGCTGTCTCAATTAATGGAGATGAGACACTCTTCCTTGTTGCAGCATCAATTTGTGATTTAGGCTAATAGGACGGGTGTATTTTTACGTAAAGAATCCTCGCCTTGCGCAGCTTTAAATAGGATCACTGACGTGTGAACTGTTGCTGTTGTAAAGAGCCTCATGTGCCCAGGAACTGAGCCAAACACATAACCGTTTTAATAGAGGCCTGCTCGCAGCATAATGAGGAGCTGTTCTGTGATTACTGTTTACTCTGGTTAAAATAACTTATAAAACAGGTGCAGCGTTATCACAGCCTAATATTTGTGGACATTCCCGAGTGCACAAAGCCACAGGTGTTGGGTTTTGAAAGGGAAAGTGTGCATAGCACAATCAGTTCTCAATGCAGATAAATGACTGCATGAGCAAACGCTTAAAGAAAAGGTTGGCAGTTAATTCAGTTAGCTGTGTTTCACTGCTGGTATTGAGTGTTTTGTTAAAAGGCAGACAAAGAATTATTAGGCTGCAAATAAGCAAAAAGCAAAATGTGGTTTAGTGTTTAAAGTGGTTGTCAATTTTCTCAAGGCCAACATACGGTAAGAGCAGATTCTTTTTTCTCAAACCCAAAACAGGAAATGTGTACATATGCCATGTAATTGACTCATTTCAATAAGCTATTTATAGTGACTGTAGAATAAAGGTCACAGCTTTCAAAACTCTACAAAGATAACATATTTCTATGCACATGGAGAAAGACATGTTGCCATTTTCCATTACAGGGACACAGAGGAAAGCTTGGCCTCCCAATTATACCGAGATCCACATACATGTTCCCCTCTACAAAATGTGGTAACATTTTATTGGTGGCTAAATGCAGATAATAATTTAGGTGGTCAAACACAATCTAACAAATGAAAGACCTGCGAGAGATTGATTTTCAGTTTGGTAATTAAAGGTTGAGCGGACAGAAATAAACACAGCAGAAGAGGGTTATGATTAGGCCTTTGAAGAGATAGGCTTCAGGATGGAGGAAACTATTTTTTGAATTCTGCATGTGGTATTATAAAAGATATGCCTATGAGGACACGCTGAACATCAAAACAGTTTAGGTTTAGCATTCCAAGAATACAACGTGAGCGATGGTGCTGCATAGATTAGAAAGCTTTTGCAAATGATTGTATTATTTGTGGCATGGTGGGCTACTGGAGGAGGGGCTGTTGTAGTGCCCTTGCACAAGACACTGCATCCCTACCAGCTGTGGTGTGCAGATGACCCCGACCTTTAACCTCCCTGGGGGTAACCAAGTGAAAAAAGCCACTACAAGAAGAAAAAGTAATTGTACTTCAAAGAAAAAGAAGCAGTTGAAATGACTGGTGTTCAGATTGCACAGGATTATTGTTATCAGGGAACCTCCATCTTTGCCGAAGCAATTTGCACTGAAGTTTTTACCTCAGAAAATACAGACGTTGCAGACTGGCGTGGAATTAAAATCAAAGACCCAAGGAAACCAAGGTAACACAATATTATTACTTCCCATACTTGTTCATGTCATGTCGTTTGATTTCTGAGCAGAGTTCACGAGTGCCTCCTGTTGTCACCTTGTTTTCTCTTCACTCTTTCTTTTGGGGTGAAATACTTTAATAAGCATCTTGGGGTTTCACTGCCTCACCTGCACTGACTGTATTTCTTCTCCCTTTTCCGTTGTTATCATTTGGATACATAAATTAACTAATGGAATGCACTTGCAGATGTGAAAAAAAAAAAAAAAACCTGCAAGGTGTTTCAGATTCACTTCAATGGAAATTACAACAGCTATAAGTTGAGGAAAACGTAATTCTAAAATGCTGATTTGGGTAAGGCTGTGGGTTAATTTAAGAGGCAGAACACCTGAGGCATATCAGCTGTATCAAGATAATACATGGTGTGCGAAGGTATGCTTTACTGTTTCTGAAGTATCCCAGATTAACTGAGAATCAATTGTCTTTTGAGTTCTTTCAGTGGACTATCCCTTTAAAACAGCAACATTAAGCCACCAAGTAACATCAATAAGCTAACAAGGCAAACATGTGTCCTGCTAGTCAAGCCACAATACCCCTAAGCCCCGGTTTCAACTAATCTGAAAGTATGCTGACTGTCCTTGTGTGGGGAACAATGAGGGTGTGTGGTAGGAAGAGGAGGAAATCTTACACATACCAAGCAGGGCACACAAAATTAACTGAAGTGTGTTTTTAAGAGTGGGAGGGACCCAAAATAAATCTTGAAAGACCTGACTATCATGCTCCTTGTCTGACTCTTATCCAAGTTTAGCCACGCACACAACTAGAGGTTAATTCTTTTGACCTGAGACAAACTCTTTCCACGTTATTAGGCATTTCTGCCGTTGACAGAAGCTTTCAAGACCTGTTCGTTACAGACCAAACATGTCAGAGAAAGTACCAAGAATGCCAACCATTTCAATGAGCCTCCTATTTGGTGGTCTAAATGAGTGAGCTATTCATAAGACTATGAGTAACTATCATATGTGGTCGCTGAGCTATCAGTTTCTCTTAACTTGCAGTTTTTAGGGTTAAAGTCACCATAACATACTATGGTAAGATCAGAATTTGACTGCAAAAAATAATATGAATGCTTTTTTTTGGCTTTTGTTTACCTCTAGGGAAAAGATCTGAGAACCCCAAGTTTCAGGACGACAACCAGCAGTTCTGGGAAGTCTAGAGCATCAGGCAACAATGACCTGATCTTGGGTTAAGTGGCTGTTTTTACAGTTTTCTTGCATGGCTATTGACAAAAGAATACAGTTTTGCCCTTTAAGATGAACAGCAGGGTGGAAAAATGTACACAAGAGGCCACTTAGCCAATCTGTTAACAGCAAGGGTGTACCAATTCATAGCTCTAAATTAGTAAATTAATCTTCATCTAGGCCATACTGTGCAACAGCTCTACAACTACATGTCCTGGCTAGAGTTAATTTTACGGATAAGCAAATATAAAGAAAAAAGAAAAATCAGCAAAAGGTCAGCAAATGTACTAATAAGCTAAAGTGGATTCAAAATTTTCCAGATGAACACATAATTAAAGTGAAACGAATCCAAAATTAATGAATACATTTTTCACCCAAAAGCGAAAAAGTGAGCGCAGCTTCATCACACTACCTGGCACATGTGATTTTTATTTTTTAACCGTTTATTCACTTTCAATCAGTTCCACACGTTCACACCTGGAGGCTGCTCAGTGCACAGTGTTTTACTGGACTCTGAGCTGCACCGCAGCAGCTGGGGTTAAGCATGTTGCTCAAGGGCACATTGACGCTAATCAAAAGACACCTTGGAGCTTTTTTCATTCACTTCCCCCATACACAGTTTTCAAGCCATTTCCATGGGATTCAAGCTGCCCATCTTGCGCTCATGAGCCCAATTCTGCAAATCTTTAGGCTACTGCTGTAATTTTTCCCCAGCACCTTTATGCAATGGGATATGTTTATTTAGAGAACCTCTTATTAGATGTGTTTACTCTGGGCGAAGGTTAAAACGTTACATGCCCGGATGAACTCACTCTTAACATAGGCTTAAGTTCCAGTGAAAACATTTCCGTAACGCTGTCGAGCCTTCTCGGAAGCTAAACCAATCGGTGTTTGGAAGTTCGGAGGGCTTGTTTATCTTTTAAATGGTAAACACCGAGGTGAAAGATGTAAACCTAAACACTGGCTGCATGTTATACCTAACAGCGGAAGTGTCAAAAAAGGGACAAATCGTTCAAAAATGTGTTTCAGTTTAAACAGAGGGATATTTTTCAACCGATTGTCTCCGTGTTTCATGATCAGACTCGGTGTCGTGTTTAAAAACAGAGGAGCATTTGGAGTGCTGAGGCTCGATGAGTCCACAGAGCATGAAAATACAGCATAGGCTACATCACACCATATGCTCTTATCAGATTTTACATGAGATTTTACATTAGACTTAATGACTCCTTGGGTTTCCTGATTCAGGATAACAGTGCCTCACACAAAATAATGTTTTTACTATCTACAACAACATGTGTGTACACTGAGTGCGGTTTCCTGTGGGCTGGGAATTTGTTCAATAAGCATTATGCATTATTAAAACTTGCTTGATGTGGTATCTGGTGTTTTCATTATTATTATTCAGTATCTACAATGTTTACTTTAACACAGACTGATTGAGAAATCAGCCTCCAGACCACCTTCTCATTTTTTTTCCTAATGCAATTCAGTTCAATATTTACCCTCCCAAAAGGGACATTTGTGGCCGGGTTTAAAATAAAAACACTTAGCGATTAACCACATCATATACCAGGCTGACAAACATCTATTCATAAGAACAGACAGGGGGTGATATACTAGCAAAAAAAAAAAAAAAAAAAAAAAAAAAAACAGTCATTGATTGTAACACTCAGCACAGTAATATTCACAGCTTAAAAACAGACCATGAACAACTGTAAAAGTGACATTCATCTGGATCTACCCCATTATGATACGTCTATCATATCTTAGATTCTTGATAAACAATTAAAATATACAAATAATGTCTCAAAGTGACTAATGAATCACAAAAAACTGCTAAAAAACAAAACGTAAGATCATTTGGTAGCCATTACAGGTGAAATTCTTCCCAATTTGACTGACAAATTGCTGTGATCGCAGCGGTCATAAATAAATGAAGCGCGGCCAGGCGTGTTGAGCTGGCATGGCTTACAGCTGGTGATAATGGGGTCAAGTGCCACAGAGCTCTTTACCAAACAACTCACACCTGCGGACGCTAAAAGATGGCGACACGGTAATGACCGCAAGGCTGTGACAAGACCCAGAGCACCTCCGCTCCCTTGTAATCTGAAAGTTATTTTACAAACCATTATCGTAAATTTCTCTTTGCGAGTTCTTTCTTTAGTATCAGTTTATGATCCGTCAATCAGGCCTAAGGGCCAGGCAGAAGGGGAGGGGTGGAGGGGCGGAGGGGGCCAGTGGACTCACTCTCTGGAGGCTAAGTGGCAGCTCAATGTGTCATGGGAAAGAAAACATGCCCCCTGTGGCTGGCCTGTTTAAGGTATCCTTTCAAAGGTTACCATCTCTCTTTAATGCCAACATCACAGGCTGGCCTGGCCCCCGAGCTAGTCGCAAACAGGAAGTCTCTGCTAATCCTGGTCTTCCCTAATGACGCAGAGGAATTCTCAATATTCCCATTGTCTTCCTTGTTGCACTTCCTCTAGGTCTTGGACCTGCATTGTTTGGCCCTGATCCTCTTCAAGAACTCCAGATTGGGCAGATTGTGGATCCCAAAAACTAGCTCCAATGTTAGTGGGAATGATTGTGAATATAAAGTTAAAAGTGTAATTTGTTAATTCTCTGTGTCCATCATTGTTCCTGAGTCGTTATTGCTGGCTGTGGTGTTTCTGCACTGCACTTCCTAAAAATTACCTATCAATCAAATGGTGTGGGCGGGACTGTGATGTCTGTTTCCTGGGAATTTCTGTTGATTCGCTTTTTGTTTCTATGGGTAGAAATGTCTGTTTGTACATGTTGGCCATTGCTGCTCATGCTAACTGCCCCATTGTTCTACTTATTCCGAACTATCTGTGGTTGTTGTTGTGCAAAATGCATCATGTATTGCTTGTTTGTGGATTGTCCCTGGTAAAACCCTACCAGCCACTGGGTGTATAGAACAACAAATTTAAAAGCTGTCGTGAACTTGGTACAGCTTGGACCACTATTCTGTTAAATCAACTTGTAATAGAGAGTAGCAAAATGTAAAATGCTGTAAATCTAATTCTGTTGGACTAACCTGAATGCACGCACAAGTGTCCAAACTGCCAAGTGTGCGCTAAACGCTGATGTGTCAATTAAACCCCGAGCCTGTCATGGGTAGTATAGTCCAGCTCAGCTCCTATCAGCATTATTCTAAAGCACTCATCCATGACATCTGCCAAGAGGCCTGCTGCAGGGTTTGGCCTCGTCGCCAGGAACATATCCAAGTCAAATATTGTTGCCCTCGCACATTGTGGAGCAATACCCTGTCACAGCTCCTCTTTAACTAGGAGGTGATGTTTATGACAGTGCTCGGAAAATTAATGGCACTGGTTCCATACAAGGGGGGGAAAAAAAAACAAAAAAACGTGGGAGGTACCACATACCACACACACTCATATGCTTAAGAGGTGGTGGTGGGGTGAGGAGGGGGTGTTGTCAGGGCTCTTGGGTTTTTTTTTTTTTTTTTATATATATATACTGCTCTACATCATAGTTGACCAGTGTTATCGGCGGCAGTTCTCCAGAAGAGATATGTCCTACACCATGTTCCAAAGAAGTAGGATCAAAGTGGATGACATAAGCCAGCATAGCCTTCAGAGGAATAAGATAAATGTACAGAGCCGAGTCTTTATCAAAGGCTTGCCTGTTTTAAGATCCTGATTAAAGCTTGTGGAGCTCCCCCTCCCCCCGTCCCAGTGGAAATAGGTGTTCAAACATGATTCTGTTTTAGTTGGCCTGCAGCTCTGCTGAGAAGCTCCCCCTTTGGGCTTGCCATGAGACTCGACAATCTCAGTCTGTCACATTACGGTACAAGGAATTCACAGTGTTTTTACTGTGTTTTCTAAACCATGAAATGCACTGCAGTTCAGCCCTGCAAGAGGAAAAGAATAATAGAGAGCGTGATTTCCTTTGATCTCTGCTTTCTGTAGCTCTGAAATAACTAAAAGGGGGCTTGCGGTTTAAGACAACACTAACATTGTCCAACTCAATAAGAGCAGCGTTATGTGTCTGGTAGTGAAAACATGTTTATCTTTTTCACCCTCTTCCTGGTCTCCGCTGACTGATATCAGTCTGTTATTCTCTTAAGACAAGATGAGCAGATTTTTTTTTTGTCATGGGGGATAAGATAAATGAGGGGGATATCCATATTACAACCAGGCCACCACTGTGATATCAGCCATGCCAGATGGTGGCTGGAAATACATAGCTGATAAATAAAAGTCAAGTAGGAAATGAGGAGACACAATGAAAGGGACCAGTGGGGCAGGGTGGGATGTAAATACCAGCCTCAGCCAAACGCTGGGGAGCTGCAGCTGCGGCAGGGAAGTTTATCTGCTCTGCCAGCCACTTTGGTAACCAGAGAAAATTGTGAAAGGGGCAGGTGAGTTCTGGGATGGTCCATCCACTGAAGCCAATGGGCTAGAAAGACAGTTACCTGGCCTGGCAGAGACGGCACACCTGTTAATAAGTGACTTGGTGTGGAGGAGATCTAAGAAGGTTATTAAAAAAAAAAAAAAAAAATCATTGCTGTGATGTTTTTGTGCAACACTCCCCAGAGATCACTGCGATCAGACAGTGTCTCCTAAAATTTGTCGTGTTTTTCAATGGATTTTCTGTTGCTTTACTCACAATAGTAGCATTAAAGTGTGCATGTAAACATAGCCAAATATTACTATTTGACAACAATTTTTTAATCACTTAGTAAAACAAATTGAAGGCATCTGACAAAATAATGAAACACAATTTACTATTATAATTAGCTGTATCTGAATGTGTGGTTATTGTGCGGACCGCTCACATGCAGACCTGCACTGTTGTCTTTTTGAATCACTGGCCAGGAACTACATCTCATTTACTATCAGCTACAAGTGAAAGATGCACACTACCAGACTTTTCAAAACAAACTACAATTACAACATGTAGGACTCTATCAGCCCCTATCTGCTTTGTAAAACATGACTGCTGTGACGCCTTCATTAATGCCCCTTGAAGCGCATTACATGTAGGTGTATTGGCAAATTAAACACACTGCATGTAAGCTCCATGATTCAAATGTGTGAAAACTTCAGCACAAAAAAATTTGAGTGTGGAAAAGAAAATGTACAAGAAAACACAAGAAGACACAAAAATCCACATCTTCACATTATGTGCCACTCATTATTCGCCTCTTAAGTTAAATGAATACATTCAGACTACCAATCTGAAACAAATGCACAATACAACCCCACGATACATCCAACCAGTGTCCAACTCAGAACAATCACTCGCAGTTCAAGCATTAATTTTTACCTAAGATGAAGAGTGGCGGTGATGTTCCCTCAGGCTCTGCAGCCCGGCCAAGCACCAGGGAAAACACTGTGAGGAAGGACAACTGACGTTACAACTGCACCGTATGAGTCAAAAAGAGCGGGAGAGATGAATTTGACTGGTGCATTACAAAGAAGGGCTAATGTTCTCTCCAACTCGGTTGACAAGTCAGTGATGCTAGCTAGCGTTAATTCTCCGTGACTGGCCACTGGTCCGTCGACCCATTGCTCCAAAACCACAATGATGCAGTTTGAAAAATCTCCCATTGGACTCAAAGCCCACAGTCTGACAGTAAGTAACTTTATTATAAAGTAAAAGTCTTGCATTTAAAACGTAGGTAACAGTAAACATGTTTAAATGCTGTTAAATATCACCAGCTAAAATCTTTCCTTCTGTTTCTACTGTTAACATGTTGCTAAATTGAACAGAGCCGAGCTTACCGGTAAACCTCTACTGCCTCTAACAGATAATTCAGGATTTTTTCATGACTCAGAACTCAGAAATAAACGCTTACTCATTCGGCAAACATTTAACAGAATTCGGTATTAAGTTTAGCTCCATGTAAAGTGAATAAATGTGATGTTTCCCAGATAATGCTCATCTGCCTAAATGATGCAATGCACACTGTAAAAAAAACAAACGCTGGTTTACTAAATTGCAGTCCTGCTGAGTGTATATGCTTTGTTTATTTATTCATGTTAATCATTAATTAATTAATGCTCTGAACTGTTTTATCTTCTCTTGCTTGTTTTTTCTTGTTTTCTTCTTTAATTCACTTCTTCCCCAGATGTTTTGTTGTTTCATTCCTTTGCTGTTTGCATGTGTAAAGCAGCTTTGTTTTGAAAAGCTCTATGGAAATAAGCATTACTGTTGTTAAATAGTTACACAGTATTATACTAGCGATGCTTTTCCAACACAGATAAAGTACAGGGTCATTGTGAAGTCAGGTAGATGCTTACCTGCCAAAGTGGCTGGAAGACAGATTTACCAGTGAAAAAAAAAAAAAAACCTCTGGGTGATCACTGGAACTTGGTCACCTGAGCAAAGTGATCACGGCTAGGTTGCTAACTGTCATAACTGGACTGAAAATCTGCAGATACCAATTAGTGACGGAGCTCAACTGCTATCTTATCATTCAGAATGACAATTAAAGAAAAAAAAAATATGCTGTGAATACCAAAAAACCCACATCTCCTAGCCAATCAAATTCTCACCACTGCAATCATTTACCACCTACAAAATTTTTAAAGCAATGTCATAACAAAAAGTGTCACTAGTGTGCAACTCCCCTTGTATAAGGTCACCCTGAACTGTTCAAAACACATCCCATACAAACCTGAAGAGCTTACTATCTGACACAAGATAAATAAGTTACATATTGCTTTGTGACAAATATGGGTGTGCACATTTTCACTCTTCTATTTGCCTTCCAACAAAGATCATTAAAACAAATACCTTTATCAGGTGCAACACCTATATCACAAATACAGCAGGGCCTTGCGGCACATAACAAGAGCTTCCTATAAAATGTTAGCTTCACTTTGCATTACAGCACCAGTTTGTGTTCTCTCTTGTTTTGCAAGGGGAAGTCTCATTCGGTAAAAATTTAAAGGGATGGACTATATAACCAATATAGTAACTTGTTAAGTTATCAGGAGGCAGTTTTAGCAGGAGGCAGTATTCCATTGGTGAAAAAAGCCTCTTCAGTTCTTCTTTTTATTACATTTTCTCTTGTTTTTTTTTGGCATATTTTTCTTCTATAGAGACCCAATGGGACACGTTCTGGCCTAATTTTGTTGGCTTTTAAGATTTAGTTTTCCCTCAAGGTAAATGTTTCACAGAATGGTCGGTGGCAGAGCACCGTATAAAAGATGGGGGAAAAAGGCATTCGATTTTTTTCCATCGCGCAATTAGAATAACAGACACATCCTTAGTGTCTTCTAAAATGTATGTTATATCCTCAGGTGCTTTCATGACGTGCAAGGAAAAGTGAACTTCATGGAGATTAAGTGCAGATGCTAATAAACGTACGTGGTTAATGTCAGGTAGCTGTCTGACATAACAAATTCAAAGTCGTTTGTATTTGATAATGGATTCAAACCATCTGCATCTCTCTCTGGCGAGGGCCCTGTACACCTGTTAATACGCATTACGATGACGTGAAAATATGCTGAGAATTTGGCATGTCTGGATTTCAGAAACTTGAAGTTGAACTATGAGCTCAAGACTCTGGCGTTTGCGATGGAGCTGTGTATGGGAAAGAGAGACAGATACTGCCACTGACTCGATGTGAAACTGCTTGTGGTAAGCAGCTGGTCCTTCACAATATGAATCAAAAACATGCATTCCTGCACTTCCTCTTAGATGGCAGGGAGTGGTAAGGCTCTGTTATTGGGCTGGAGATTGGGAGAGACAGGGTAGAGGGGCCGGAGCCTGCCTCTGGAAGACATGTGCACTGACCTAAGTGGGAGAGATGCCGTGCTGTATTTACTCAGGTGGAATAATACACAGCCAAAGCAGAGCAGTGTGTAGTGATAAAACAAAGAAGATTCCAAAGAATGTGCTCCATGTGTTGCTAAGAGAGCATGAGCAGAAGCTCAATTCCCACACCGAGCAGCATGGCTTTGACCATAAACGGACTCCTCGATCCCTCACCGGGTTACCTAGCTGTAGGTTAGCATCCCTCAAAGCTAAAGGGACAGTTTGTCTGAGTGCCTGAATATTCCCTGATGATGAACACTATTGTTTGCTCACATTTAGTTGCTTTCAAACCACAAATGACTCTGCATCTTAACAGCCTCATCACTGTGTAGAAAGTCCCCTAATATGGTAGAACTGTTATTTCCCATCAAGACAGCAATATGCCTTATAGCTTTTCTCGTTCATAAATTTCACAATAATTATGTGCTGTGCCATGCTCTGATGGAAACTTTGATTCCACAGCAGAGCCAGAGAACTCTTGCAGTAAACAGGGATCTACTTGCCAGTGTTTCTTCATTTCTTCTGTCCTTTGGAGAGGGCTTTCCAGTCAGTATGCATAATTGTTGTGTCAAAGCCATAAAACCACAGGGGATATTTACTGTGATTATGGGCATTTTAGAGACGGCAATGGTATTCAACTGCACCTGCATCACTTTTGGACCCATAAACACAAAGAATGTAGAATGCCCTCATGGGTATAACTCACTGAACTGTAACCTGCTTTCAAAGCAGGTTACAAAGTTAAGAAAATTGGCCCATCAAGTGGCTGAGAGCAAAAATTGCTCTGAATTGAGCCAAGAGGCAAGTGATCAGAGCCACTTCAGTCAGCAGGCACAGTAAAGGTACAGGCATTGTTGTATGAGTGAAAAATTAGCAAAGGCTCTTGATCGGTTGACACGAGTGTTGCTAATGCAGTTCCAACTGCAACAGTAGTCGACACGCATCACATTTCTATTTCAGTCTGAACAAGTACTTGGCCTTGACTGTTTTTTAAAAAATTATTATTCTCTCTGTGTGTGTGTGTGTGTGTGTGTGTGTGTGTGTGTGTGTGTGTGTTTGGAATAAAATCTGAATTCCAGGTTCCATTACTTACAACATGTTCATTCCAATAAAATCTGCAAAAATAAAAACAACTTCCTCACACAATTTTTCATAAAATTTCATAAATTTGTACTTAACTAACAATGTAAAGCTTAATATTGTTCTTGGGCATTGTAGCCGATTTCTTTTTAAAGCAATGCTACAAACTAGATGAAAAAATGATGTGATTAAAGAAAAAGGGACTTACTAACAAATCTCATCTTAAATAATTTTCAAAGATTTAAACTGAAGTCTTTGCAGAAAGACAAAGTTTTTATTTCAAGCACTGGCTGTCAAAAAAAAAACAACTTGCTGAGGACAGCAGGTGTACATTCCTCCAGCGATGAGCCAGAAACCTTTTGGTAGTATTTAACACAAAGGTTAAATGGTTCTTTACACGCAGCAGACACATGCAGTCTGTGTCATCCTGATAAATGATGACTGCAGATGGGAGTTGCAGGAATAAAAACACACCAAGGTGGATGAGACAAGCGAATGAAAGGAATGCAAAGGGCAGTAAGGGTGTAAATATGGTTGGATTACATCAACGGCCGATGTGAACGTCACTGTAACTGGGCAAGGCTGTATTAAACATCCTCAGGGGTTCACAGGGGGAATCTGTGACCTTAGAACTCTAACTTTTTTTTTTTGTAGGTAAGAAAATGCATTGAATTTTGCAGTAGGTGGCCTGCTACTCCTCCACATTAGTTTACATTTTAAAGCCTCTTAAAATTTCTTCCTTAAAAATACTCCTGTTTTATCAGTCTAAATCACAATTTGGTGCAGCAAGAGAGCAGAGAGTCTCATTAATTCTGGTTCTGATCATGAAGACTGATGGGAAACATTTTTAATCCTCATTTCACCAAGAGAGTCCTACTGTGATTAAAGGGAGCATTTCTCCATCCAAAGGAAAGGCAACAAACTCAATATGCAACAGAAGGAATGTATTTTGCTGGTATAATGTGATGCAGTCCCAACAGTTATCCCGCCCAACAAAAACCTCAGATGGGGATAAGGAGGAGGAAAACCACCAGATTTCATAATGAGCCTTTCCTCCATTTAGCAACATCACTTCTTTTTGATACTAATTACTCTATCAAGCTTTCTAGTTTGGTTGTAGATTAGTGGACTCATGCAGCAGAACCTCTTTAATTCTCCTCCTCTTTATAACAGGTCAAATGCACCAGGGTGACAACGGGACTAAATGCATGCATGTGAGTTCCTCCCATGAATGTGGAGTCCTCTATGCCTGTGACTTTATAAGTATTAATAGAAAACAAAGCACAAGAGACTGCCATAATACCAAAAGAAAATAACAGAATCCCCTCAATCATCTGCTTCCCTATAAATCTTTGACTGTGTCCAAAATGAGAGCTCTTAAGACCGGCGGCACAGAACAATTGTAGTTTATCCAGACTCCCAGATGGCCTCCACTTAATGCAAGAGTTCCTTTGATACCAAGTAGAGAGCTTAATACAACTCCCCATCTTCCCGGTTGCAAATCAAGCTGATGGATGTTTTGATGGTGACGGTCCACAGCCCAAATGTGTTCTGAATGTATTCGAAAAATCCACTGAACGCGTGAGTTGGAAAAAAAAGCCCTGAGAGATTAGATTAAGTGTATCCTTTTTCATTTGCTCTGAAAATGGTCCAGGGGCCACATTTTCGGGGCAACGTCTCAGTACGCCTGCAGCTGTTCGCAGGAGGGCGGGGCAGAGGAAATCATTAAAGAAGGGCTCATCCAGGCACTCGGCGTCAGTGGCAGAACACAGAGGCAAGAAGTGCCACTTGCATTCGGGGATGGGTCTGATATATTACGTGATGTTTGATTTGAAGGGTAAACAAGCCTTTCATCCAGCCTAAGACGACTTCCAAATGGCCCGCGCTCTCATTGGACTTTGTAATTTAAGTAACTCATTATCCTTTCATTCAAGGAAATATTGCATGGGAAAGCCCTCCCACTGATGACAGCTGTGACTCTCATAGGAAACTCTGTCTAAATATTTCGAATATACATGACTCAGATGGATCATATTCTATTATTTTCTTTTGACTTCTATTTTTTTAAAGACAATGGTATATCATTTGAGGTCAGTTTAATCTTCTTTTTTTCCGCCTTCTTCTCCAAATCCCTCGGTGGCAGATACGGTGCATCCAGAGATGGGGCACAGCTGCCATGTTGGCTGTGTGGGCTAACATAACATATAATGCTTTGGCTATCCGTTTTCTTTTTATAGACCAAGACACTAGCCATGAAGTCCATGTCTTGTAATCAGCCAAGAGTAATATTTCACAGTTAAATGTTATGGCTTTCCTCTAGACCTGCAACTGTGAGAAAGTGGAGCATGTGGATTGTCAAGCTCAAGCAGTTCAATGCTCAGAACGTGTAGAACGAACTGAGAGCCAAAAATCACAGCTACAAACCTGGGTAGGGTTTATATTGTTTATGTAATATCATAAAGGTTTTAAATTGCATTGGTGTGAGTCTGTATGAAGTGAAATCAACTCTTAAAAAAAAAATGATTAGCTGATTCTCGTGTATCACGATGGTCGCTTCTCTGCACAAAAAGTCCTCTTTGTTCACTTGATAGATGGTCACAAACTGCTCTCCACCACTCTGTGACACCATTCAAGTCAAGGTCATACGATAGCCCTGCATGACTCTTTCCTTTCTAAAGGCCGTCCACCTTGCCCCTGCTGCTTTGAAATCAAACTTGCCATTGTTATTTTTACTGCCCATGACAAGGACAAAGGGACTGGGCAGTGGGGACACACACATGGCTTGTAATGCAATAGGGCTGGGAATTCCTCTTTAATTTCAATGCTATACTTGATCTCTGGGCTGCATGACTGACCACCTTATTATCTATAGCGACAGGAGCTTATCAATACAGAACTCACTGGGTCCACAGACCAAAGACAAACACTTCCTTCATACAGGATGTCCCCCCTGGGCATGGGACACGCAGAGCAGGCCAACCATCTAAATACCACAAAAGAAAGGTTGGGAGGCTGACAACAGTTTCCAAATAGTCAAATTAAAAAGTGAACGTAGGCTGAGGCATTGCTTACATGTAAACTGGGGGTGACAAATGTCCGTTCTTAAGGGGAATCCTCATCAGAGTCCTTTTAGAGAGACTGAATAGAACCTGCATTAGTAATTCACATAATATTTTGCAGAAGACAGTGTGAAAAGTTGAATATTAGCAGTAGATGAGTGAGAATAAAAATTTAACAGTTACTGCACCATGTTTGTAACGGTTAAATAATAGCAATAGTTCCAGAATAATAGGTTGCAACAGCAAGGTAATCTACTGGCTAAAAAAAACAAAGTCACATATCAAAACATGCACAAAGAAACTTGGATCAAACAGTAGTGGGATAAGAAATATTCAAAAGCTCTATAAATATGGGAAAGGAATCTTCTCTTTTTAATCCATCACCAAAAAAGGTACCAACAATTCACTGTGCAAAATGCCAGAGACCTCCTTCACAACAACTCATTAGCGGCTTGTCAGACAACTATTTCACCTGAACTGTTTCACTGCTTGATTTGGTTAACAGGGTATTTTTCTCATAGCGGTTGCTAAGCGAGGGGTGGCAATCAAGACCAAATCCAGCTGTGATGTATTACTTCAAAATTGTCTGAATGTGCCAATGAAAACAGATGATTTTTTTCTTTTAATCTAGTATATGTTTGAAATTATTTTATTTGCATCCCCACTGATGTATGCTACAGAGGGCATCTCTGTGTGTGTGAGTAATTTGGGCTTACTGTGTCTTGTAATGCACAGTTGACTATATATCTTTACTTGGCATTAGCTTGATGTTGCAACTTCACACTGACATCATCAGAGCCTTTCAACAAACAACTGAAAACAAATAGGGAGCAGGGTGGGTGGTGGCGGGACACCTTCAATTTCAGATGTGAACCTCCAACAATGACACCCTCAGGCATCCTGTGCAGGTGTGACCTGGATTTGATAAAAAACTTAACTTCTTACCCAGTGCAAATAAAGCCAAAGCTGCCCAGGTGCACCTTTTGTTTGTGTGTGACTTCTGGCAGCGAAGCGGCTTTCGCAACAGGGCCGGGGAAGAAAAAGCACAATGAGGCCTAGGCACCAAAGGCTTTAGAAGTTCAGCTGATCAGAAAGATAGCGAGGCACGGCTCAGGAGCTGCTCAACAGACCAAATGCAGGGTGCTTATGAGAAAATTTAGAAAAATAGATGAAAAAAATCAGCTCTAGCAAAGTTATTATTTTGAATCCATTTGGGAGGCAGGCAGCCTCTGGACTTGCTTTACTTCCTGGGCGTTAAAGTTTTTGTTTGCCTCTGTCCTAGAGGAAAGGAAGCAGGAGGGGGGCTGGGACTGCACACAAAGGGAAGATGAGCTGTTCATTAAGAGTCATGTCTGCTATCAATCTTTTGTGATGCCATTCAGGGGAGGACAGAGGAGACACAAGAACCTGAAGTGTATTAACTGACAGGTGTAATTTCAACCTGACTTGAAAGGCTGAGCGTGACACAAAAGGAGGATAAAAGAGTGACCTCTCTGATGAATGAGATGGAAGATGACATGGAATAGATCATCCATTCATATGAAAGCCAATAACTCAACTTAAAGTATTTTCTTCTCCTCTCCTTTTGTGCGCCTAAAATGGATGATGTCCTGTGTCCTCACAATCATTCAAAACAATAATTAATCCCTCATGATGAATTAGCCAGCCAAGGTGATACCTGAGACGGTGCCAGTGAACAGAGGCTGAGTTTACAACAAAGATCGTTTGAAATTGAAATAATACAAATAAGGCAATTTGTGTTTGCGTAAGATTTTGTTTCTTGGAAACTGTAGCACAGACAGAAACAAAACCATCGCCTACAGTACAATATGGACTCTGATCTCAAATACACCCAGCTGGCATGAGAGGTGCCTCAGAAAGCTGATGCAGCTGAAAAAATGTTGACCCTTTTTCCCAAAGTGCATCTGGGTCTGCTTTAAGATATCCCATACAACACAATAAATGCATCATATATACCATAATAAGACTTTTTACAAAATGCAAAAAAAGTGAATAACACATGTAGAACAAGGGGTGTTTCTATCAGAGTTTGGGAAGAAGCCTGGTAACTGACCAAGTGGACATGGGGACCTGGAATGTGTTTGTGGGACAGATGATGAGGCGAGTTTGGGCTCCTCTCAGAGTCAAGTGTTTCCAAAGTCCAT
Source organism: Myripristis murdjan (assembly GCF_902150065.1). NCBI lineage: Eukaryota > Metazoa > Chordata > Actinopteri > Holocentriformes > Holocentridae > Myripristis > Myripristis murdjan. The sequence goes on from NC_043988.1 coordinate 32,794,149, forward strand.
CAGGCTGGCTCAACATGAACAGTGTGCGGGATACTTTCTGCTGGTGGGTGGTCTCATTATTGAACCTTATCAAAGATTAACGTGGGTAATGGGACACTTTCATAAAGAGGATTTTAGGCCAAACAGAAAACTGGGGGAGGGGTGGGGGCGGAAAAAAAAAATCCAAAGCATGTTTTGTTGAAAGACAACAATACAACGGCATAGTAGGGCCACTATATGGAGAAAAAAAAATTATGGAGCTGGAGGGGAGGTTGGGGCAGTGGAGCAATATCCTGAAAAAAAAAAAAAATCTCTCACTGAGATTAGGGTTGTTTATGGGGAAAAAACACAAATTTATGAGAAAAAAAAAAACTATAATAATATATCTTTTTTTTCTTCCACTAACAAGTTTAGTAAGTTAATTTTGTAAGTAAATTTTTCTCATACAACTATGCACATTCACTCCTGTGATCCATTCAGTGCGACCACAGTCTTGTACTGCAGACACTGTACAGCTCAGTAGAGGCCAAGATCACTTCTCCAACCTCTGGGCTTCTGCCAAACAACCGAGGCTACCAGAGACACAACCTGTCTCAGCTTTTCTACAGGAATGTCTATAGGCCAGGCATGCTGACATCAGGCTGCATTTTATTCAACAGCTGGAACGGGTGTTAAAGGTGAAAATAGTAAAATAAAGCAACCTTCCCTGTGAAAAGTTAATGATAAGACTACTGACTCTTGCCACTGTTTTAGCACTCATGTGTGACTCAAAAGGAAACTTCGCACACCTGTTCTATGAGACAGGTGCGTAGGAGAGGCTTGTGTAGATCAAAAGTTGAAAAAGATTCCTGCACAGTCTTAACTTGCAATCATACAGTTTTTCACTACTAGACCTTAATGTCTGTTGAAGATAAATACATAACAGCAAGTTAGATAACTTTGGGTTAACACTCATGTACCACACTTGAAATTCCTATATGTGATTTTAATATATTCCTCTTTGAACTTTTTAAGCACAAACCATTTTTAGATTTTGAGGTTTTGACATTTTAGCCCTTTGGCTGCACTACCCGAAACATGTTGAACTGTTCACCTGGTGATAATGTGAGATTATATGAAGCAGACATCATCCACCAATTTCAAATCATTATTCTCTTGATGCTTTGGGTAGGCCCACAGCAGACTACAGAATCAAAATGAGAAGGCCCATGGACTTTCCAACCTAAACATTTGACCCACATATTGTATAAACCAATTATCTTAAAGATCTACACAGTACAATTTTATGGAGATACTGAAATTCCCTTCAATGTTATTCCCTGTATGTTGTAACAGACACTGACATACCTACAGTATGTTAGATACAAATAGAAGATTAAATGGAAAATTTAAACTCACAGCATGATCATAAAATTAGAATTAATGCTTATCTACAGTGACAATATATGGTGTGTAAACGGCATACAACAAAATCTTGAATATGGCCACACATGGACAAAAGCTGGCTGGGATACATTTGAGTAGTGTAAACATACCAAAGAGGTCAAGCCTTGTCAAACTGTATTAAGATTACCTGTTACTCAAACAGTTTCAAAGAGAAGAGGTATTAAGTGCTCAAATGTGGGTTCGATTTTAAACAGAGAGGGGCTCGAAGGAAAATAAACATTTTCCAAGCGCAATTTTTTAGCAGAGGAAGCACTTCAGTGAGGAAAAAAAGAGACTGGGGGAAAAGATCGTGTCAGCATATTATTGTTGGTGATACACAACATGATATTTTGCCCATTTGTTTCGTTTTCTCTCCTTGCTGTACACAGGAAGAGGTATTAGGGACTATTTGATTTTTCACTTACAGAGGTTCCTTTGAAAGGAACAGGCTGTAACCATAAGTCTCCACTGGCTTCAGTTATGGAGGCCTGCAAAGCGAGAGAGAGGGGGGGGGCTTCTGCATGGGACTGTTTACACAGTCAATATCCAGTGGGAAAAATCTGTTTCTGGTGTTACTACCTCGGCTCCCCTCCACGCACTTCATGTGATCTCATAATTGCAAATCCCACAGAGGCGGGTAAGAGGAGGTCACACAAAACCCCTTTTCTCTGCACTCTACCCCCCCCACCATTTTGGAGGTGAATCATTTGATACTGATCAGCACCAACACTCTTTGCAGAACAATGCCACGCACAACCCTTCGTCTTTTAAAATGTTTCACATCCCACCTGTCAAATGTTCTCATATTCTGTCTGGATTGGATGGAAGCAGACAGTGATGTGAAGAGTGATGCGTGTCGACATTGTAAATAGTCAGCCTGACAACAGAGATTATATTCTCTGCCTTGCGTCTCAGCACCCGTGTTTCATTCAGCGGGCAGGCTTTGTCTGTTGGCTGAGCACATCTCCCTGCAGCCCCTCAGGACGACTTTACCAGCCCGGCTTTGACTGATGCCACCAAACCCATGTGGAAACAAGCAGTAACGGATAACAATACAGATGAAACACAACACTTAACAAGATTGTGAGAATCTACAGTCCCTTGTCTCGCTTGTTTTTCTATCTCTATTTTTTCAGTCTGTTTCAAATGTTTCACTTGATCTTATTTGTATTTTTATTTGTGTGTTGTATTGTAAAGCACTTTGTAACGCTGATGTTGCACTATAGAAAATAAAAGTCTAACAATATTTCCAAGTAAATAAAGGTCTGTTGAGCCACTTTCTGTTGCAGATTAATATAACAATTAGAATCAACTTAATTCACGAGAGGAGGAGCCACGTGTTGACTCTGTGAGGTTGGATCAGCCTCACTCTGCTCACCGTGTCTCAGGCCTGCAGCTGATGACCTCATTAAATTCTACTGTGCAATGTGATTTAGGAACAAGGAAATCCTGCTGATTTTAGCCCAGAATCACAAGACTGTTTTCTTCTGAATCGGCCCAAGTCACGGCAATGTCTCTTCAAAGTCCAGATGCTGAGGAGAAGATTGTGATTCTGGGCTCAAATCACCAGGATTACTAAATCCCATTGGAGAAAAAAAAAATCTCATAAATTTGTGACTTTTTAATCTCAGAATTTCCTAGTTTTTTTTTTTTTTCTCATAAATTTGTGAGGTTTTTTCTCATTAACTGAAGACTTGAATCTCAGAGTTTTTTTCTTGGAATATTGCCTCCCTTCCCTGGTAGTTGTAGTAGTGCTGTGATCACATAGTAGCACCCCGTGCTTCCTCGTGTGGTTAGGTTTAGGCAACAAACATTCTTGCATAAGGTCAGGGAAAGGTTAGTTTTAGGCAACAGGTTCAGGGTCTCGTATTTGAAGGTGCTGTGGCTCACAAGCCTGCCACCCACCCAACTCAAACAAATGCAACTAATGTGATCTAAAAACGACAGATATAAAGTTAAGTGCAATATGAAACTGAAAAAAACTAAAATAGATGTTTGGAGGGCGCCCAGGTAGCTCACTTGATAGAGTGCGCCCCACTTATCAAGGCTGAGTCCTGACCACAGCTACCTGCATTCTGATTCAAACCCAGTTGCTGCATGTCATCCACGTTCTCTCCCCTGCCTTTCCTGTCTCTCTCTACGGTCACTATATATATAAAAAAAAAAATTAAATTAAATTTAAAAAAAAAGCACAAATGCCAAAAAAATAATCTTAAAAAAGAGATACAGAGAGGGCCCCTGGCTGATCAATTTCTGTTTAGAAAGATTTAAAAAAAAAAAAAAAAAAAAAAAAAAAACAGGCCAATATTCAACGCAAATGGAATCATGCAGCTGATGTGAAAACTAGAGTGTGGGCAGGATTAAGTACCTTGTTTTAAGTGGGAATACTGTAACATAAATAACCACAACACTGACTATGCCCCTTTTATCTTATAGCTGCTCAGATGATTTAGAGTTAGACGTGCTGTAATGCCCTGGAAGGAACCAGCCTGGCAGTCCAGCCTGAAAAGGACACCTCGGACAAGTTAGCGGGCTGTGTTGTGGATGGAGCGGGGCAGGCAGCTGGCTCTCCTGGTATTTGGTGGAGAGGCGGGGGATGGAGCGGGAGGGGGCATTTCCACTCAACCTGACACAGTATGGATTTTGTTCCCGTCCTAATGGAATTGCAGAAATATTTGAGGGGAATCCCATTACGTAGCAATTGGAGTGCTGTAATAATGTACTTACAACCATCTTCCCATTGCGGTTGAGCTCCTCTCGCTCTGCCAGTTCTTTCAGGAAGTTATCTTTGAGTTCTTTTCCTGCACTTGCCAGTGTCCTGGAAAAGACAACATTGAAACGGTTTGAAATGTTTCTTTTAACCCAAAAAAGGCACATGCAGCCTTACAGGTTCTTTATGGAAGGTCTTTAGCTTTGAACATACTGTAGCTGCAGGCTACTTTTTCCTATCTCTGCTCTAATTAACAACAATTAAGTGAACAACATTCTGCATTGAGATGAACTGAGTAAAGCTGGTATTATTATCATTGTTAGAATTTTTAGATCGTTTTTTGCTTTGTTTTGTAATCAAAGCAGATGAGTATTTCTTTCCATTTAGTGTTTGCATCAGAGAAAAAATACAGTAAGTAGAAAAGCAAAGAGTCATAACAGAATAATTAAACGGTCTATGTGACTTTGACATTTGGTATGTTCGACTCACTTCTGCACGAGAGCAGACGAGAGCCACAGCGCTGTGTCATGGGCTACATACTGTAGTTAGCTGCCAACAAACAGGAGAAGCATGCAAAGACAACTACAACCATCAAAAACTTCCAGGGTGGTGGGGCCTATCCACAGATCAACAGTCAAAGGCTTTCTTTGACATCAGCTTGATGGAAGGTTTCCCATCCGATTTGTTAAAGTAGGTGTCAGGAGGGGGAAAATCGAAAAACTGACCAATATTCCCCTGTGAATATCGAATGGAATAACAATCTGATCTTATTTTCTAAAAGTGCCTGGAATGGAGCATAGAAGTATTTAAGTAAACACCCATGCTATTGCACTGCTAAATCAAAGCACATATTTCTAATTTGCCAAGAAAAATGTTCACATTGTGTATCCTCAAACAAGACTAATTTCATGGCATTTCTGCTTCATTAGGCGGCGTAAGGAGAGTAGCAGACAAGATGGAAGAGAGAGAGTGGATAAGTCATCCAATCAAAGTGATAAGGCAGGCTTGAATCCACAACACTGTCAGCACGCGGCGTTTAGCCAAGGCTGCTGAGCTACCAGGACACTCCCAAATACTCCAAATACTCCAAATAACACTGAACAGAAATTTTCCTTGATAGCTGATACATATAAATGTTATTATTCTCAATGAAAACTGCAAAAAAAAAAAAAAAAAAACATCAGGAGGACCATCAGATGTCATTGCTGCTTCTGCTAATTAATCACACTTCCAATGCCAACATGGACTGTAGCATTAATTATATCAGGATTAAACGATTTTCTATCATATTATGACAGCTTTTTACACTTAAGTTCACTGGTTTCCATGGAAACATGGTTCTAGTGCACACTAATATCTGCACACCTGAAAAAATACTGGCACCCATGTTTGGTACAGTTAACACTGCTGTAGAAGCTGCAGAGCATTGGCACTCATCCAGAATTTACTGCGCAAAACATTCACCGGGTCCACACCAAGTTAACATCTTTACAGCAGTAAACAGGTCATTGGAAAGCTTTCAGTTGTGGTTTAGACGGTTTTCAGTACCTGGAAACAACATGGGAAGTACAGGAGAGGAAGTAGAATAAGAAAGTGTGTGTTTTTTTTTTTTTTAATTTAAGTCATTAAAATATCAGCTAGGGAAAAATCCAAAGCACAGTATAACCAGAGTTTCTCTAAACCTCTGCATAAAAAAAACTTGATTTTACATATCAATGTGAGCCATTGTTGAAAAGTTGATGCTAACACATGATCAGCCCCAAATGAGTTTTGAAGTTGGAATGCATGTTTGAAAGTATGTTTTATTTTTTCTATAGCCTCTGGCCAGCAGCTTCAGTGTATCTTTTCACCACAATCACATCTGCTCAGCCAAAACCCAGACAGTGTCACACTTGCGGCAGTGTCTTCAACATAAACGAACACTGGAAGTACTGCTTGCTGATATGAGAAAGTAACTGGAGAGAAACGCTAAACCACAGACAGGCTGCCTAAAAGTATTCACTCTGCCGCTGGAACACACTGTTCCTCACAGCATTGTCTGTGCCATAATATTTAATGACCCCTTAAATAATACCTTACTGAAGGAAGTGCTGTGTGCTTTTATTCTGTTAAGCAGTAGATGGTCAGTAGATGGTGATTTGTCTGAATTCTGAAGCTGCAATAGACAAGATTTTTGTGTTTAAATCACAAAGTATGGCCCAGTTCGGCTTTGACTAAAAAATTAACTGTTGATGGGTTTTTTTCTCCAGCAAATCTCTTAGTTACACATATTTGTTTAAGTAAAGCAGCCATTTTGAGTTAGTCTTGATAATTTTGGAAAATAATGGACATGTGCAGGAGGGGGCTATAAGCTATACAGTGAAGTACAGAAACACTGAATTACAGAGAGCTGCTCGTAATGCCCCACAAACATTTGTGTCATTCTATCACTTTCAGAGAACAGCTTTTTACTGCTGTCTAAAGGTTTCACATTGATTGACTCAGTTCACTCAATTTCTGTGGGACCCACTCAAATGTGGGTTCTGAAGACTAATTTAAGAGTGAAATACAAACTAGGGGTGCATCAATCAATCAAATGATCAGCTGCTGAAAGAATGACTCAGGAATGCCCCATTTCCTTAAGCACACATTTAAACTTGCAATTCTTGCTGACTTTTGCCTGCACTTTGATAACTTACAGAGGTCATTTGTCTCACCAATTAGACATCAGAGAAACTGGCTTCCCCAACCCTTGTTTGTGAATGTGTGGGTGGGGAGAACAAGCAACTAGCCAAGCATTGCAGAAGCTGCTGTCAGACTTGTTCAATGAGCTTTGATGGAAAACTTGGAGTGGGAGGTTTGATTCACTTGCACCAGTATGTACCATTGCTCACGTTTCAAGCTCAAGAGTGATTTGTTCAAAATGATTTATTAGTTCTTTTTTTGGCCTGGCACTACTCTCCTGATCTCTTGACACTGCCAGATACTTTCGCTTGGCAAAGCTGGCGCTTTGCTTCATTGAGATCAAACAATGGACACACTGCAGACATTAAATCTGCTTCCGGAAAGGTATTTTAAAGCGCCAAATCTCAGCTACTTAAAGTATCGATATCAGGAGAATTTCTTTGCTGATCTGAGCATTTGAGAGCTGGAATGGCACAGATTCCTATAATACCAGATAACTCAACAGTAACAATAATTATTATTTGTGTTAAAAGTATGCATTACTTTACTTATTAGTCCCAGAGAAAAGTAATTACAAAGTTAACTGCGCCGGTTCTTACATTATTGTTGAGTTACAACCTACAATGCGTAGGTTTTGTAGACTTACTTTTGTGTCCATTAGGCCAATAAATATCGTCGAGCTAAGCCCGCATTACCAGAAGTATCCTAATTAAGATTTTAATAACAGATTTTAAGACAGAGCAGAGGTTTTCTATCTCTCCTTTCTATTTCTAAATGTAGCTTCTTCTTTTTTTAAAGGTTATTTTTTTGGCATTTCTGCTTTATTTTACAGTCACAGTACAGACAGACTGGAAAGGCAGGGGAGAAAGAGGGGATGACGTGCAGTAAGGGACCTGAGGTCGGATTCGAACCCTGGTCGCTGTGATCGGGGCTAAACCCTGGTACATGGTGCGTGTGCTTTACCGCTGAGCCACCAGGGTGCCCCTCTAAATGTAGCTTTGTTAAAAAAATGTATGCAAATTAACACAATGCTGAACTGGCCCTGTATCAAGGCTGAGTACCCAGGTCCTTTGCTGCATGTTGTCTCCTCTCTCTCCCCTGCCTCTCCTGTCTCTTTCTACTGTCACTGTCAGAAAAAACAGAAGTGCCCAAACACTGGAAATGTCAATACTAGAAAGACATTATAAAAGCAAACAGGTTGTTTTGTTTTGCTAAAAATACTCTGGATACATATGGCACAAGCATAAAATAAAGTGTATGAAGCATTTTTAGTATTCTGAATATTAAAAAAAAAAATACAAAAACTAAACATACACCCCAAGCTGTCACAACTTCACTCATTACCACATGCAAAGTCAGCAAAATAGTACTAATGCAAAATCAATTTGCACGAAGGATGCTGCTAAGCTCAAAATAGAAAACTCTTTAGCTAATAGATAATGGATAGACAATCCCATCTGGTGAATTATTAGCCTTTAGTGAAAATCATTTTATTATCCAGATCCAGAACTCTGTTGCTGTTTTAATGCATGTAATCAGAGCTCTTTCAGCTGTACAAATCCTGATGGCAATAGTAAATACTAAATCTACAGAGATGATTTCTAGAGAATAATGCATATATTCATCCACAAAGGTAGCTAGGAAGTTTACCCTAACAGGTTAAATATATAAATGTAGAAACCCTTATTTCTGCACCAGAGTATTTAATGTTACATATTTCAGCAGCAACTGCAATCCTCAGGACTGCAATAATACCTGCTCAATTCTCCAAGTAACAATCGGGGGATAAATAATGAGCTGTAATGGGCCACTCATCTGTGGGAAAGCAGCAGCAGCAGCAGCAGCAGGCACTCCTGGCTCTGGCTGGTGAGGCTGTTTATTCTAACTGCTACTGAAAATGGCAGGTGAATTTTGGAAACAACTGGCCAGTGTTGCAAACAGAGGAAAAAAACTACTTTCACACCCTTGTATCCTTCACAGTAAATTCCATGTGAAGGGGAGTGAACAGACTTGCGCTTAATATTCATTCACTTTTTCAACATTTAATTGCCACTCCTCCAAAGCAAGTACAATGAATAAGCAGGTAGCGGTTCAGTGTCTCACTCAAAGACATTTTAAAATTAGAGCTGGCTAAGTAGGTATGTTCACTCAACTTTTCATCTATATAAGAAACACGTACTCACAACCACAGTCTTCTACTTCAGGCCACAGAACAGCTTTGGAGTAAATGGAGAATAAGTGCCTTGCTCAAGAGCACCCAAACACCAAAACTCCACCAGTGGTTGTTGAGAAGGGAGCTAGGCCTATACCCTGCACTCTCCTTACACAGATTTTCCCAGCCAGGATTTACACCAGCAACCTTTGGCACACATCTGCTGCTTTCATCTTTAAGTAACCGCTTCACATTCACAATCAATGATCCGAGTTATCTGTGCTCCACTAGTCAAGGAGAGGACAAGTTGAAGTTCTACTCAACATTAACGGCTCCTCAAATCCACTTTCCACCCACGGAGGCCTGTAAAAAGCTGACAGCCGCAACAGGCACTGAAAACCAGCCAATTTCTGCTCCTTGCCTTGCTTAAAATTACAATAATAGAGAACAGGATCTGAATGTTCAAATTTACTAGAATTTGAAAAAGGAATGTAATTTATACTAGTCTTTTGGCCCGTGCCCCATAATGAAAGTCTTAGAGGAATCAGTGGTAAAAGTGCAGGGACAGCACATATTTGGAGGCTAGAAACTCACTCCATCTTCTGAGTGAGTGAAGGATTGCTGCTGGGTCATGGGGGCCGAGGCCCCAAAGTAAACACAGGTGTTGAGGAGGCAAGTGACTGGGGTTACCCCATCCAGTAGCTAAAGAAACACACACAGTCACGCTTGGAGAGTGAATAATACCTCAACGAAAAATACGGAGCGCTGCGTGTTTGAGTTTCCCCTCAATCGACAAATTTCTTATCAAGGCTCATTTAGGAGGGATAACAAGAATTTGGCTATTAGACGGTGGTTATTAGGGACTAATGACTAGGTATTAAGCTAGCTGTGATTCAGTCATGTTTTTGAAGTGTTTCATGTTTGACTTGTGGTCCAGGCAGGTGGGCCCTGAAATTGGTGGAAAAATAAAGAGGAAGGGATGTGAACAGTCATATGTTGGCTTGTTAAGGAAAGTACATTAGCATCTGTCCTAACAGGATGAGATTACTCTTACACTGTAAGTATGCTGTTGTGCTGAGGGACACGTTCAGTTAAAGGAAGGAAACACAGCAAAACATCACAGATCTAATGTAGAACGTATGGACCCACTGTTTGGGGATACCAACTCTGCTTAGTTTAGCTTTCAAGATTTTTCCAAATCAACACTGCTTCACGAATCCTAATGCAATGATTTGAAAACTACAACTATGAAGGGACTGGCTCTCTGTGGGCCTCACACCTCTCTCCCGTTGGGGGCGGGACAGTTTTGCTATAGGAGCATAACAAAATTCTGGCAAATAGGCCAGTTAGCCAGTCAGCTCTGTTTATTTTAAAAAGCTGAGATAGCTATGGCTGCTGTGCCACTGTCAAAAATGTTGACAATTTTGATCACATTTTGTGACTTTAGTAACAGCAAAATGGGTGAGCAGTAGCTGACGTATCCATCAAAAGAAAAGACAGGATGTCCATCTTTGCTTGGGAGAAGAAGGCGCGTCTATTTAAACAACATTGCTGACTAACAATGTCATTCTCTTTTTTTCTTTGTTTGGGTTTTTTTTTTTTTTTTTTACTTGTGCTGGCTACATTTGCTGCTAGGATGAGGTGTAGCAGTGCCTGATGTGGGGATCTGCACAAATTCTTTAACTCGTACAAACGACTTCTGTTGGATTTCTTTTAAGTCAAAAAAGCTACAGCTTATACACTGATGGATCAACAAAAGTCAGCAGGCATGGACAAGGATTTAAGAAAAATATAGTACATAAAGTGGATATAATGAAGAACTATTTCTACAAATGTTTCTTTTATGTGCTTTGTCTCTGACATAAATATAGATTAAAAACACTGATGGAAGTTTCTACAGTTTCTAATCAAAGGATCCTCTCTGGTTTGAAATCACAATAAATATTTTAAGGACATGATCTGAATTAAAATTTTAATTCAAACTAAGATGGCTCCTCGTCATGATAGAAAATCTGGATGGTTCTGAAGTCATGTGTCTTCCTTAGCTCTTCCAGATGTGCTCTCTTGGCATCAAGAACCTCTGTGATGGGTCTGAAAATATAGGGCTCTATTTTGACAATGTAAGCACACAGTCTAAAGAGCATGGTGCAAGTGCATTTAGGGCATGTCCAAGATCACACTTGCTATTTTAAAATTGGGAAAAAGGCTGGTTGCACCAGGCGCCTGGTTCAAAAGGGTTGTACCGAGTCTCTTCATTAATCATGGGTGTGTTTTGGGTTTAATTTGCAGTAAACCAATCAGAGTGTCATCTCCCACTCTCTTTAAAAGCCAGGTGCGCTCGCACCTTGGTGGACTGCTTTTATAATGACGCATTTTCCAGGTAAGAAGTAAGGCTTCTCTGCAGAGGAAATGGATCTGCTTGTGCACGAAAGTGAAAATGTGAACGTGAAAAGCGCACAAGCAGATCATCCATGGCAATAGCAGGACTCCATCAAAGCTCCCTGAGGTGAAGCAGGCGTGCCTGTGTGGAACAAGCAGTGTGGACAATGTTGGCACCCTCTATGTAGGCGGGCATTACTATCTTGATAATATGCCCTTAAAACAACAGAAAAAAATGTGCCACTGACTGCAGAGCTGCTTTTTGTTGGTCAATCACGCAGTTGCTCGTAACTGCCTCAAGAGAGTAATGCACCAACAGTCACATGACCACGAGTCATTTTAAGACAAACATGGCCATGATGGGCACAAGTGACTTTGCTGTTTGCACAACGTGGGCGCGGGGACGGGAAAATGACAACTGCATCAGTTGGAAACTAGCAAAGTCACTTGCATTGCGCTTGGCACAGGATGTAAGATGGGGCCCATAGACTCATTTTGTACTTTTCCAGGTTGCACAACAGTTGATTATGACAGACCCAATCCAAAAACAAGATCCTGCAGAAAAAAAGAGGAAAAGAGGGACTGTTTGTGTTGAGGCCGTGGAAATTGATTATATATATATTTTTTTATCACTTATAGTCAGGCTGTTCCTCCAGTGGCAGGGATGGGAGTCTCCACTGTCTCTCTGCTGGAACTACATAGTAAAAAGAACTCAGCATTTTAAAAGGGCACAATTAAAATCTTTCCAACTTGTGTCGACATCATAGAGTGTACTCCCCATGTTTTGGGACAGCGACACATTTGGATGTTTTGACTCCATAAATGTATTACTTCAGATCTGGAATGCCACAGAAGATTAATCTTTGAAAAAGTTTTGTTTAATGCATTGACTGCCAGATTCAATTTGAGGGCATTTTCATACATATTAAATCACCAGTTAATGGACTACAGGCCTTTTTAAACTCTGCCCCCTTTTCAGAATGCTAAGTGTCTAATTTGGATAACTCAGGCTCGGGTGTGTTTGTTCCCATTTGCCCCTGCCACGCATTCCATCAGAAGTCTGTCCATGTATGAGTTGCAAACTACAGGGTTAACTGTAATGTGACACTGGATGGCAAACAAAACTGACAGTTTTTGTTCATGTAAAGCAAGTTACCTCATCATGTTTCTTTGGAGGTTGTCTTCCATGAAAAACTGCTGCAGGGACACTCTGAATCTAATCAATTTTGAGGGACTGAAATGATGTGCAGATAGACAGCTTATATAACTGTGAAGAGCTACAGGTGGTTAGTATGCTGACATCACACAGCAACAGTACACAGACACAAACAGCATCTCAATGTCCCATTCCAGTTGGGAGAATAAGATGCACAAACCAGCTAACAATAACCCACCTGCCAGAGTTGTAGTGCTATCAGTAAAAGTAAATAAAGCCGGTACTGCCCTCCGCCTGCGACTTTTAGTGGACGGTGACATGGTGTGGGCTCAGAGCCTCCTGGCAGCCAAGTAGAGAACAGCTGCTGAATTCTGTATTTGTTATTAAAGAGTTTAGTTACAGTCTTTCCGGGGGAATGATGTTGGAAAAAAAAATAAATTTAAACAAATTTAAAATTGGGACATTTTTACTCAGCAGATGTGTGGGTATGTGAAGAGTTGAAAATACAGTACAATCAAGTGTGTTTTACTTCAACAGTTGTCTTTATAAATTAAAAAAAAAAAAAAAAAAAAGAAAATACAGGTTATATTTCAACGGGGAGTGCCAAATGCAATTATGGATAAATGCTTAAAGCTTTTCATGCCTTTATTTTGAGAAAACCATGGCAGACACAAAAGAACACATCAGAGCCTCAATATGGCTTTCTTACATAAGGGCCTATGCATAGGGAGTACACCGTTTTCAAAATTTTCCTGTTGCAGACCCCTCCACATTGACCTTTAGTACACCACGGACCCCCATTTGAAATGATTTTGCCCTAGGGATCCTGACATGAAAAGATATTTTGTCTTGTATTCAGTATTTATTCATTTGGATGTTGTACTTAACTATTAAACAAATACATTCAAAGTGATGAGATTATATAATGTTCAAATAATTGCTCACATGTTTGTATCATAAAAATCTCCAGTAAATGAAATGATAGTGAAATTAAACTATTTTGCTGAGGACTCCCTGAAAACCCTTCAAGGATCCCTGTGGATTCCCAAAGCCAACTTTAAAGCCAATGTAGTAGGCAATTCAGGCAGACTTGAAACCTTCAATCAATAAATGGACTCGCTGTTCCTCTGCTTCGTCACAAAGTGACATAATGCTGACAGACACTATAGGAAAGCAGACAGTGTGTGCCCTTTAGCCATTATGAACCTTTTGTTCACTGCTATACCCTGGAGTTTATGTAACGTTTTACCCACCTCTGCTGGGGGTGAACAGCTGTCACTGCTGAGCTGCTATCCACCAAGTATGTTTACATGTGGATAAACAGAGCATTAGAGTGAAACGTGCTCAGCCACAGGGGCCTGTGCGCTGGAGTTAGTGCCCCCTAAAACGATGTTTCAAACAATTTATTTAGCAAATGGGTTCAGTGACTCTTCAGCAATACCTACGCTCTGCAGCCCCAGGGTAGCTGTTTTGAAAAGCATCTTTCTAATGTCTTTTGACTTAGATTATTTCATTGCATAGATTTAGCCCCATAAAAATAAGCAAAGGCTGGAGTAAAACCTCTGCAGACTTGGCGTCTAATGAATGAGGGAATGTAACAAATGTAAATTACTCCTTTGAGTTATTGCTTCACCAGAAATCTCCAAATGGGATCTTACAGAATCACAATAAACAGCAAATTCAATGAACTGACTGCATAATCAAACGGCTGAGATTTTCTGCACTTTTAGTTTATGCGATGTGTAGAGGAGATGTATAGAGGAGATTATGTACTTAAGGTTACTGTGAAGGAGAGAAGCTAATAAATCATAAAATGTAAAATATTATTTTTTTAGACAAAGTATTTACTGTTTAAACCTGGAACCAATGTGTTTTGAAAACAGGATAAAAATGAGATTCAAGAAAAGCTCCGTGCAGCAGAGCTCGCTATGGTCTGGAATGAGGAAGCCAGCAGAACTCGGCAAAGTTGATGATTACTCTACCTCTGCACTCCTGCCATGAAAACACAGGTTTCTCAATGTGTACAATTCTACGAAATGCTGCAACAAGGCTTCTAAACAGAACTAGCCAGCTCTGCTGTATTTCAACACCCCATCAAATCAGATTTTTAAAATTAATTTTTAGCTTGATTTATCAGTTTGATGATGCTTCCAACACAGTTCACTCACTGCCATAAAAACAAAATCTGGGGCTGTTGATCAACATGACAAAGTTAATTGCAACTCAGATGTGCATTTCTTTCACCAAGTGTGGAGAAAAAGGTTTGCTTATTAGCTGAGAGGAAAAGCAAAACACAGTGTCAACATGGCCTGTGGTTGGCTACGGGAAAATCTACAATAGCTTATAGCAAGTTTAATTGCTACAAATATATCAGCTCCTGAAATCGAGAAAGAAGCACATCTTTAAAATATAAATTTGTGGTTCATGCACAAGTGGGATAAATACATTTTCAACCACAAAAAGATGATGTGGAAGAGACATGACTAGAAACAGGCTGCAGTTTGACACTGAAATAAAACAATATACAGTGTCTCTGCAATGCTCGGCCATTGCAGGCTGAATTCTTCAAACTGTCGTACTGAGTGAATATTTTTTTATTTCTTAGCAAAACTTCTTCTCATTTAACCAAGGCCAAAACCTTATCCTAACTTTGACCAAACGTTTCAGTTTCCTAACAACAAACAAAGCTTTCGTTGCCTAAACTGGAACCTTGCCCTAACCTTAACTCTAACTCTAGCCTCAACTACCATTTTCATGTGAGGAACAGGCGGAAATGTCCTACTCATCATACTGTCACATAATCCTTCCATGGTTGAGGAAGGCAATGTTCACTTAATTTGTGCCCAAAATAGGCAAACTGCATTTCAGAATTTGTGCTCATTTCACATTTCAAAACTTTATTAGAGAGTGTTGAACTTCTGCCTGCATATATCTGTTTGCTTACACTCTCCCTCGCCACCAAAGGGCTGCAGTTCATGTGTTTACCGGAAAACAAGCTGCCATCCTTTCACCTTCTAATTTGTGCTCAGCCCAACTGTCACTGACCCACAATCTCAGAAATGATTCATCTCCCTACTGGTCTCCAAGTCAACTCTTTTATCTGTTTGCACAGCTGAGAGGAATAGCTATATTTACTGCAGGGAACGGTTTAGAAATTCAATATAGCACGTTACCCCAAGCTCCAACTTTGTGCAATTTCATCACCCTTGCCAAACAAATTTGATCTGTACCAAGGTGTGTCCTCTTTCACAAGTGCCAAGATTTGCAACAGCAAACAATTCCAGGCATAATTAATGGAATGTCATTAAAAAGTTCTTTGTGGGATGGAGGTTAGCATTCCTCCTTAATTCTTGGCCTTCATTTTGCAAATAAATGTTCAGCAACTGGCTATATGGTAGTTTTTTGAGAGATTTTGATTTCATGACGGGTAACACATGTTGTGCTTTGAAATAATTTCTTCTTTTATTCTTGTGACAGATTAACAGATTGAAGCTTTCATTAGCCTGTAGCTTTCAACAGTATGGCAGATGGGAACTTTCAATAATAAGAGTGATTTCTTGAGAATCAACACATACTGTACCAGCATATTTTTCCTGAGAGTGCTTGGGAAAATGAATCTTATGGAAAATATTATTTTGGGCTGGTGGACGTCAAGGGAAATTCCACACAGCATGACAATTTACTTTATTTTGGGCTTTTTCTAAAATCCTCTGTCACCTCTGATTACAATGAGCTGAATGTATCAGTTACACATGTGCTACACATGATATTCTACCTGAGCCTTCTTTGTGTATTGTGGCCACCCTGGCTTTTGGGGGTTGGGAAGGTTGTACATTGCATTCCTGCCTGAAAAGTATGCGTTTTTGAATGTGGATCAAGCAACTCATTGTCATCCTTTAGCACTGAATTCTAACTGAGGCTAAATGAGATGTATGCCATTCACAGGCAAAACCAGCAGTTACTGGCAGCTACAGTAAAGCTTCCTATTCAAAGATGAATACAGAGAGAGTAGTATTGCAACAATTCAGATCATGTTGGCTTGTACTTGGCTTGAAGGAACACAATTTCTATGTTTGACTGCAAAGTGGAATTTGACATCTAGATTTTATAGCTACAGGCACCAATATTTTTTTAATAGTCAGTTAAATCCCTAGTATGAGAGCACAAGACCTCATCCCCAAATGGCTGTCTGGATTGCACATGTTGACAGTGTGGTTTTTTCCACATCAGTTTATTAGCCTACAGTTTAACGCAAAGCAACATGCATCAGGAAATCACATAAAAGCCCTCGTCAACTCATCAGCTCTTTCTTGTTCAAAACTACAGAGTCAAGTCCACACAAGTAAATTAATACAGACAATGAGGCACTGATCACCAAATGTGTCAGGGCCAGGTTCCACATTGTCAGAGAGTCCTACGATGGGACGGGCCTCTGCTTCACAGAGTACCTTACAGGCCGCTGTGGAATCCATCATACACATCCTCCATGTTCAGCACTTACAACTACAAAGCAGAAGATGACAAGTGTGGCCTGGTAGCTTTATGGCAAGAGCTATATAATGTGAAAACCACTTCCACCCCTGGATCAAGGTTACTACGCAGGGGGTAATGGGGGTTGATGAGCCCAGTGGTTTCTATCATGGGTAATCAAACATCAGAGACACTTTTGAACCAGGGGTAAAAGATGTGAGATATGAAACCAAACAAACACAATCCTCTGCATGTTACTAACTACTGCAACAGTTTCTTTTAGGCCACTTTCTTTAAATTCTTCCACAGCATCGAAGTCATTGAATGACAGCCGCAGCTTCCAGAGGATGAAGATATAGAGGAAGAAGTGCCTTGAGGACCGATTGCATGTAAAGAGGAAATGGTGGCCAGAAACAACATCTAACAGATGTTTCCATTAAGGGGCTAAAAGAGGCACCATTCCTGACTGTGCCTTTTGTTAAAGCTAGCCTTACCCTTAGCACCATGGCACTTTAAGGAGAGTGAGATATGCCACCTAAACCATAACAATCCTCTTCTCTGCCATGTTATTTCTATGGAATTCACAAAATGACAGAAGAATTGATGTTTTTCCAGAGAACATATGTTTTCCATGTTTTTCAGTCCAAATTTGCAGCAGGGTCAAGACCTCAAAGGGATCACACTGGGAGGTTGAAAAGAGAGGCCAAACGGAAATCTGGATCTTTGCCTTACTCAATGTGCTTTTTGAAAAGATAAATCTGTGGTTCAGAGACGCCAATATAAATGTGGCATAAATGCGGAGAGCTGCTCCTAATAACACCCTGACCTAAGAATTTCAGACTCCTCAGACTCTCAAACATGTGGGGCATCTAATGAAACTAGGAACCTTCATCCCAGTTTGAACAAGTAACACAACCTGTGTTTTGGTTAACTGAAGTATCAATAAAAGTAAATTATTCCCAAAATGTTACAAATGTTGAAGAAAACAAATCCTGAGGACTTCATTCATTCATTCATCTTCTAAACCGCTTATCCTCACTAGGGTCGCGCTGGAGCCTATCCCAGCGCTCATAGGGCGAAGGCAAGGAAACACCCTGGACAGGTTGCCAGTCCATCGCAGGGCAGACACTGACATTCACACACACAGTCACACCTAGGGGCAATTTAGCTTCTCCAATTCACCTAACCTGCATGTCTTTGGATGGTGGGAGGAAACCGGAGTGCCCGGAGGAAACCCACGCAGACACGGGGAGAACATGCAAACTCCACACAGAAAGGACCTTGGGTGGGAATCGAACCCAGGACCTTCTCACTGTGAGGCGACAGTGCTAACCACTGCACCACCATGCCACCTATCCTGAGTACTTCTGTATTGCTAATGATGGTAGGACCAACTAGGGCCAATGGTGCTGGGCAGAAATTATATCACTAAAGCTTACGTTCTAGGTTTGAGGTCCAGGATGTAAAGCCCCCGGGCTTTTCCCCCACAGCAGTAAAAGGGTTACTATTAATCACCTGTAAAATCACTGGTGGCCTCAGCTAAGGTACTGTAAACTGCACAGTATAATCTATATGCCTACTTGTGCTCTCAGTTGTTGGTGGTGAGTGGACTAAACTGGACCACCTAAGTTAGTTGATGGTTTTATGGGGTGGTTCGTGTATTAGATTATGCCTGAATTTAAGTTTTATCCATGTAGTTTCTAGTGTAACAACATGGCCAGTAGTTCAGGAATCAGTAATTCCTATTTAATATGTAAATTTAGAAATTAGAAACTGATTGCTCAAATTCATATTTAAATGACATTAAAAAAAAAAACGGTAATAGAAGAGTTCATATTAATAGTTATTAAATGGGTCAACAAAGAATTCTGTTTAATATTTCTGTCTTTAAATGATGACTAAATTACTTAGAAATTAGAAATTAATTGGTGAAAAGACTTTTTAAATGCATTCAAACTGCATGCAATGCATTTTCTAGTTCTTATTATTAACATGTTTTCCCATTTATTTTCTCTAATTTTTGGTTTACCATTTACATTTCTGCTTGGGTTGCACTTTATTAGAATATGTTTTAATTTAACAGCATGTGGCGAGTAGGCCATGATAAACAGTCCAACCCACACTTAAGTAACAGGAGCTCTCATTGGTCAGCTGCTGGCCTGTGAATTTTCATATATTTCCTGTCTACAGTCAGTACGCTACATCATGGTGGTAAAGCCAGCACAATGTCAAGGACAAGGATCTCTCAACTTTAGCCTGGTCTGGCAGAGGAGATGGAGCTGTGCCAGAATGTATGCCCACTATAATCGTCCTCTAGTAGTAGAGCAAAATTATGAACATGAAAGCACATTAGTAAATGATATGAACAAAAAATATCATTTAAAATGTTGTTTAAAAACAAATTTGCAGATCAATTTATAAGTCCAATAGTCTGAAATAAGCTTGGAATATGAAAATAAGTCAAGAAAAAGGTTTCCAAGAGGAAGCTGGCAAATGTCCAGTTCACCCTGCAGACCAAATATTATGACAATCCAACCAACAGATTTTGAGATCTGCTGGAGCAAAGTGTTGAACAGATATACTGACTGACCAAATAACAGATAATGTATTTTTCCAACAATGTAACAAATAATCATTGAAAAAATAAAATGGAATGTGTTGTATTATTGCATAATCCTGAAAAGCAAATCTATTCCTCGTTGCCTACACAAAGAGCTACATTAAAGTGGGGACGAGACATAACACATTATGCCATTATAAAAAAAAAAAAAAAAAAAGAAG
The DNA here is from genome assembly GCF_902150065.1 of Myripristis murdjan. NCBI lineage: Eukaryota > Metazoa > Chordata > Actinopteri > Holocentriformes > Holocentridae > Myripristis > Myripristis murdjan. The sequence goes on from NC_043988.1 coordinate 32,813,865, forward strand.
AAGAAAGCAATGCAAATGCTAGCATTCTCCTGTGAAGCTACTGAAAACAAGCCTACAGAGCATCATTTATGCCTGTATCTGTAACAAGACACACATAATTACTTACATCGTAATATGAGGTGGTTGTTTTTTGGGGGGAAGATATGATCCATGATCCTTAACTAGGCTGAGTCAAGACACGAAGATCAGAGTCATGCCTGGCTTGATGTACCAGTGAGTAAGACAGTGGGATAAAGGACAAAAAAGAAAAAGACACCTCTCTCCAAAAAGCTTTCCCCAGCCATCACAGTGGTCCCTTAAGCTGAATAGCCCTGGGAAGCGACCCCCTGCACACCACCTCTCTGCAACCACAACAATATATGAGAATATACACAAATATTCTTGCTGAACAAACTCCTGTTTTGACCACAAAGGTAATTCTTAGTGTGCGGTCAAGAAGTAGAACATGTTTCTCCAGGGACAGTGTGAACGCAAGACTGTATCACATTTTAATTTCATTATACAACCTGTTGTATAATGACCAATAAACTTCCTTGTATCCTTGTATAAAAGATAATATGCAAAATCAATTAACATCTCCAAAAGAGTTGATTCAAATGCTACCAAAATTGACAGACATTCTGTAGATGGTGTTCAGATCGGTCAAATGGTGAGTCAGCAGTGATATTCAATATTCTGCTGTAATTTTGTATTGTATACACAACAGTTCCTATCTCACCAATTGGTTGATTGAGTCACCAAAATGTTACGAAATCAGCAGAATGTGATTTTTTTTTTCCCTCAGAATTTTATCGCCAACATTTTTACTGTTGGATACATTTTAAAATCCCCCTCGAATCATTAACTAAGTCCCTAAAAAATAATCCCAGTTCATTAATATTACATACTGTAGGTTGTGGAATGTTTTCAAATTCATCTGAGGGTCATAGCTAGTTGAGGACTGCCGGTTGTACTGGTATCCTGTAAACTGCTGTTTGTGTCTGTGTTTGTGTATGACAGTTCTCAAAGTTTCTCTTTACTAAACATACTATTTAACTAAAATTATTGTAATTATATTTTTATACAAATAACAACCCAGCAGAGACTTCACATCTTTATGAATTTCCACCATTTATTTTTTTTCTCCTTTTTTCTTCAATGAAACTGCGAGTTACAAAAGTCACAAAAAATTTTCTGTTGCTTGGTTATGAGCCTCTAAAATGCTGTTAAGTGAAACAACTGCCAGTTGTTAAAACGACACAATTCAAATGTAAGATATTCAGTTTCATCATTTTTAAATTATTTTCCTTTTGTTTGAACTGAACTATTGAACTGTAACTATTATACAGTTAATGGTATTTTACAGGGCAATGAGAGCTTTGACTTGCTGTCCCAACTGGGAAACTGGAAAAAAAAAAAAAAAAAAAAAAAAATCAACCACTGAATCCTCAAATACCTCGATATAGAACAGACTGGCCCATCAGAAATCATTATTATGGAACCTGATAAAGGAAGGTCTTAAATCCAACTTCACACTATTTGTTCTGTGAAGAACTCAAATATGGAATTTAAGATAGGGCATAAAATATAATGTTTTGGGTATTTGGCCTTTTAGACATACCATACTGCCATCAAGTTTATTTATAGAGCACTTTCACACAAAACAAGTCTGCCACAAAGTGCTTTGCAGTAAGCAGAAAGAGGCAAAAGAAAAACTGACAAAAGACAGATTAAAAATGAGGGAACAGCACAACCATGCTTAAATAGGGCTGCAAGCAAATAAGAGTAGTTCACGCACTATTAGAGGCCTGGGAATAGAAGCTTGTTTGAAGCTGCGTTTTATAAGCGTTGATAGATTTGGCTGATCTGATAGACAAGGGGACTTCCAGAGTTTAGGGGCTGGAGCAGCAAAGGCTCGAACACCCTTTCATATAAGATTGGCTGGAGAGATGACTAAGAGCTTTTGAGTGTCTCAGTGCCCCGGTGGAGAGGTGGGGGCACAGATGAACAGCAAAACAGGAGGAGGCACAACGGAGGATGACTCTGTAGACAAAGAACACCATTTCTATATGTCTATGCTGTGGCAGACAGGTAGCCAGTGTAAATAAAGCTAGAACTGGAGTAATATGTTCCCCTTTCTGGCTCTTTGTCCCAGTTGGACAGCAGGACTCTGTGACTGTCTCAAGGCTAGGGATTAATTGTTTCTGATTTCAAGGAAGATTCTAAGCATGTAAAAGCTGGACTTAACAACTGGTTCAATTTGTTTGCCAAAGGCTCAATCAGGCTCAGTCTTAGCGAAGAGCTGAAGGTTGTTTCAAACTTGCAAAATTTCTTGGGATATTCCCATTCTTACCCAGGACTAAACCCCACTCCAGAGCAAGGCAGCCCTTGATTTTGGGGTGACATATACTCCCAAAAAGTCAGCAATAAGGTCGAGGTTCAAACAAAAGCAACAGAATGTTTGCTGTCCCATCAAAATTGTACTACAAGTGCTCTTAACACATTTACCCTGGGCTTTGATTTTCAAGTGTGAAGTTAGGTTTGGTTAGCCTTAGGTTATGGTCACTTAGATTTGTCTAGATCTAAGAAAGTGGGAAAAGGGCACAAAGGGGATAACTAACATTCTTTACTAATTATCTGAATCAGCAATTCAATCTCAGTCTGCAGAGAGCTAATGGAGTATGCACCTCAAATGTTTTTCAAAAGGAAAAATCCTGACATCAATTAACCTGGGCTAGCTACCAATCTAGCAAAAAGGCTGTCCATCTGGCAGAGTGGAACACATCTACAGTAATCTAATATCTAAATAAAACTGTGACCTGAGTACCAGTGTTCATTCTGGACCATGACGTTTGTAGAGCCCATCTTTTTGCTTGGAGCAAAATACATCTCCTACCATTTTTGTTTGGTGTAGGTCATTAATTCTTTGCTGGCCTCTTACACGCTACATGTAGCAAATGAAAGAAGACATTTATTTCAGTAATCAACTTATTGCTAAAAAAATATGGGATGACCTCTGAGATCTGAAAAAAATCCATGTCAAATGACAGCGTGTCATACATTCACTGCTGCATTGACTAGTCCAAAAGTGGCACAAGCTGATCTACGTGCTGCGTGGATGGGATGTGGTGGCTGGCTAGGGCCTGGCAGGATGTGTGTCTCTGCACAGAGCTTGCAGGGAGAGCTCCAAAGTCACACAACCGTCCAAAATCACAAAGTGCAGGGGAGGCAATTGGCTTGACAGCACATGTAATGGAGACTGCAAAACCTCATAGCCTGAGGCCCGTGCCAGAGCAGCAGTGGTGGAGAGTGGCGGGGGTTTGGCTCACTAAAAATGAGCCCAGGATCAGTTTGTGAGGCTTCTCATGTCACTCACATCCACAATCTTATTTTCACTTAGCATCTGGAGGTTGGTTTCGCGCTGAAATCTACTCACTGTACGTGAATGTTCGTGGCATTGGTTTAACTTGGCACAGTAAGTGATGGCTCACTTTTAATATAGAGTAGAGAGGGGAGAATTCTCGAGGCAGACTGTAAAAACGTAGAAGCACAATGGACAATGAGTGTGGCTGGGGTTTGGACCGTGGGGCGATCGAGGGGAGCCTGATGGAAACCTCAGAGGGCTGCTGTGAGCACGCGAGGTCAGGACATCTGCTGACATGGACTTCTGGGCCGGAGCCAGAGCTGGGGCTGAGAGGAAACTGAGGCCTCACATCTACTCAGCAATGCTCCCCTCGACTTCTTGTTTGTCTCTGAGTTAAAATATTAAATGTGATGTTCTTCATTTCCAAGATAAAACAAGAGATTATCAATCTGCAGACCGCAAATATAAGGCCAGCGCACTTGAAGAGAGCACAATTTCCTCCATCTGACAGATTTAGGAGGGTGAGTCATTAAGAATAGATAATAAAATGAGCAATGCATTTATATCCTGCCAAAATCAAAACTTACGGTATGACACTGACATAATATTGACTTTTAAGACTATGAAACAAATGAATATACAAAGCCTAATTTGAATCCTCCTTTCTGGCATTTAAGAATAAACACTAAATGTTCACTTTCTTAGGTGAATGTTGATTTTGACTCTAGCCTTTTGGCAGAGCCTTCACCCTAAGCCCAAAAAAACACAACTGACTTAGCATCTCATTCATTCAAGTTTTCTTTTTCAATCACGTATTGAATTTCACCAGTGTCTGATGAGAGTACCAGGCCTTTTGTTTGGTCTTTTGTGATGTGCTGGCAAAGCCCTCTTTCACAGGCAAGCTGTCAGGAGAAGTGTGTTGTCCCTTAAGAGTGAGACAGGGCAACAACAGGGCAACATCTGATTAGCATTCACGGCACTATCTCCACTCCCTTGGTATTTTATTACCACAGGTGCAGGGGCATTCATTGATCAGATGCACGCTACAGGCGAGGTTAGCCCTTAATTGAAAACAGCTCTATTTATACACCTGCAGGCACTAAAGGGCTCCAAGAGAGCACAGGGAGGTTGAAAAGAAGAGAAAGGAAGGAAAAAAACACATAAGACTGTGACAGAGCAGTGAAAAAAGACATGCCTTGGGAGACATAGGTTAAGGCCTACAGAGAAGGCAAAAGGCATTCCCAAAACAGCATGGCTACCCAGTGCCATGAGTTGACAGCTCTGCAGGTGCTAAAATCTTTGTAGTACACCCCCCACACACACACACACCCCCGCCCCCCACCCCCGCACCATGCACCCAGGCTCTTTTTTGAAATAAACATTGCCATTTGTCTTAAGGAGACACAGATAAATGCAAATCCAATTGCATATGGGTATTTGATAACATCACTTATGTAACTCCGAGAGTCGTAGAAAAATTTGCTTTGCTGGCTGAATAAGATCTACAGTTGGTCTGTTTACCGTACAGCTGCCAATTTGTGCAGCAACACTGGTTTTTCAGAACACTGCAGTGATTGTGCTCAGCCCCTTTGCAGGTGGTACACTGCATCCTGGGGCCTGTGTTTTCACAGTGTGACCACAACAGGAGGTCACAGGGTCAGATTGGTTTAAATCCAATCAGAAAACCACAGAGGAAAGAGTAATCTGCATTTAAACAGTGAGGGGGGCACAGCTCAAGCTTGCCACTTTTGATGGAAAAGGCCTGTAGGTGCTGTGTGTGTGTGTGTGTGTCCAGTCAAGGTCTCTTTCAAGATGTGTGGGAAAGTGCTATGTAGACCCTGTAAATTAGTTCACAAGTTCTTTTTAAAAAAAGTATGTGGCATACATTCCATGCTCACTTATATTTACCTACATGTTGCTGGCTTTGCAGTAATAGTTCAAAATGCATGTGAAATGCTGCTAAAAAAAATTCTTTCACCACATTTCACACGTCATGTAATGTGTAAGAAAAGAATGAGAAAACCTCAAATATATCAGAAGCATATTCTGTGGTAAATTTCAACATTAAAAACATTTATTTAGGCCTACTGTAGCCTGTCACTTACCTAGAACAGGAACATGTCCAATGTGAAATGTTTCTTTTTGGTAGTAACATCAACATTATTGGTTAATTATCTTGGAAAGAACTCCAAAACCACTTGCCGCAGTCCGGCCAGCAAATGACAACAGATTGTAAAACAGTTACAAGAGATGCCTTTCCCAGCCATGTGTCTTTTTTAATTGAGTTTTTATACATGTCTCTGCCACACAGTGCTGATGAAAAGGCAACTTATGCTGTAATTGTAACTGATTAGAAAAATCACTTAAAACAGAGCCAGGAAGGGCAAGAGCTTTACTTTATACGTATAAGAAGTAAATCTTTCATATATTCCTTCAGGTGCCTTCACAGGAAAGTTACTAAAATGCAGAAGAAGAGGCCAAAAGGCAAAACATAGGCCTAATATCATCAGTGTGAAGTAACTAATATTTTATCCAGGTTACATTTCGTGACTGCAGATAACACTTTTTGGATGCCTGGCTTCGTAACACTCTCTACATGGACCCAGAGCTGGAAAAAAGAGCTGACTTCTGTGCATGAAACATCCCTATGTTCCCGTGCAACATTTCCCTGGATCCTGTTAGGACAAGATGAAAGGCTTTGTGGCCTAATATCACTGCAACTGCAGGTGTGGAGGCTCCCATTACACCAGTGTTACTGATGTTCACAGAAGGTTTGTGTGTGTGTGTGTGTGTGTGTGTAAGAGACATCTGCACATTTGGATAAGCATCTGAGAGTTCAATCAAATTCAACACCTAGCAGGTAAATGTGTGAATACCACCAAAACCCAAAACCCTGTGTCTTTGTGTGTGTGTGTGCGCTGCTGAATGGTCTTATCAGAAGTCTGCTCTGGCTTGCCATCAAATGAGATGCAACCACAAGGCAGCTTTATCAAAAATGAGAACAACATCTCTGTGATCACTTTCCTTAGGAGCGGCAGCTTGTAAAGCAGTTTGTACTTTTGTCATTATTTGCCTTGGAGATGTTTTTATGCTTGAATTTAGATACAGTGTCAGGCACTGAAAACAAGCCCTGTTCAGGACTGGTATTATGTTGGGATCTCATGGAATCAATGAGTTACTCTCTGACATCTCTTTTATGAAATGTAATCACATAGAATAATAAAATACTCTGAAATTAGCGATGCCTGAAATGAGACTGCACAATCAAGATTTTATAATTTGTCACTTCTTAAAGCACAGCTTGTCCCAAAAATGCCTTCAGAACCTGTGTATAGATTCCACTGCTGCCTCTAAAACCTCTGACAATTAACCTTGTCCTACAGGAGGAGGTTCATTGTGTTGCTCAGGGACAAGTGGTTGTTTATGGACACTCACAAGCCACAGTAGGAATTAAGTGTCCACTCTCTCAGCAGTAGCACTATGACAGTAGGCTGCCATAGTGTTCCAGAGTGTTAAAACAACAGCAGATAAGGATCTTGGTTCCTGAGGCTTGGGCCTAATGTTTAGCATTGTGATGAGTGCATCTGGACAACAGACTTCAAAAAGACTACTTATACTTTTTCATGTTGCAATATTAACTACTGTGCTGTCGAGTGTGAGTACAGAATTTATCAATCGCCACAGGGACATTCTCTGCTCTCCTGACCCCCTCCACAGGGAGGTCAGAGTTCAGGGTCAGAACAGAGGCCCTGGAGCTGGTGGCCATTTAGCATCTTACTCAGTGACACTCTAACAGGCCAGATGCTTGCAGACACAAGAGACTAAACTCAAGTCAGCCGGATGAGTGGAGATTTTCTTACTCACTATGCCACCCTGTGTCTTATGTAGGGGCACTGTCTATATGGACTATTTGAGTAAAACTGGCCAGAGGATTGTCATTAAAACTGGTATGGAACTGGAACCACAGAAATGGAAGAGAGTGGAATCAGCTACAACCTCTGGTTCATAGGAAGTCTGTGTATTTCTGGGTCGTTCCCCTCGCCAAGGCAACAGTTACATGCTTTCACTGACATCACTGCACCGACATGTTCTGTTTTCACAGCACTCTAAAGAACTTAATAAGAGATTTCTGAAAATAACATTGTAGTGTATTTTCATTCAAATAAAACACAATTTTAGAATATTTTGTTGAGCCTAGCTTATAGGGTGGAGGCCTTGACATGATGTTATGTAATAGTTTTGTTCACAACAGCACAGCTAATTAAGATTAGCTGAAATCCTACCTGATTGAGCATGGTAGAAAGAAGTGTCTTTCTGCTTCAGTTACAGCAGTAGTGCTGCTGGTTAAATGACAGGGTCAGAGAAATGCTGTGTTAACACCTACTAATTATAGTTTTATGGTGTTGGCAATCTGAGCCACAGCAACATCTTTTGGCCAATATCAAATGGTTTGTGTATTCTTTCAAATCATCTGAGTAGATCATCAATTACCAATAGTTTTGTAATAACATATAATATAGTGATGACTTCACACTCTATCTTACAATCATAACTGGTGCAACAGGCTGTTGTAATAAACATGGGTGACACATGGGAGTGCCAGTTAAGTTATTCCTCAAAGATGGCTGCCCAGTTGGCCCACCAGCGAGGTAGAATTCTTCTATACAGTTCTGACTTTATTCGATTTAATTTCTATGATTGGAGTTTGAAGTGGCTGAGACAGCAGTTTCCAGTGTGGAAACCAGCTCACACTGCAGCAAATGGAGGGGAACACTGCAGACATATTGTCTAAACTATTACTCCTCACCCTGGATTTGAAGTTAATATGATGAACACACAGAACATAAACACTAATAATGACAAGCGGTGGGCAGGGAGGTGACTTGTCTTCTGCCAGCCACAGTGGCTGACAGATTCCAAAATTCACCAACCACATTCACTGTGTAACCAGCCAAATGTGAAGTTCAGAATAGAAAAGAGCCTGCAGGCGATGGTGTGTAGAGGACACAACTAAAGACTAACCAGCATTTTACTGGTGGCTGGTGTTAATTTCTCATCCCTGACGAGACACACAGACAACACCTTGGAGAGTGAGGTGGGTTGGTGATGAGTGAACTCACTTTGCATTTGCCTTGGCCTCTGCAGCCACTCCAGCTGCTCGCTTTTCATCAAATTCCTCCCTGTTCAGGACATGACATCCCATGTAGCCAAACTCCAACATCTGGCGGGCCATCTCCCTGCTCTGGAGGGAGGAAGAGGAGATAGTCAGTCAAGGAGAGAGATCTGCCCACAGTCAAGGCTGGACATTCTCATAGATCCTCAGAGACTTCTTTTGTGTGTGTGTGTGTGTGTGTGTGTGTGTGTGTGTGTGTTTTGACGGCATCTTTGGTGCCAAGAGCTCACTGCTGTGCTGTTTTTACACTGCATTTCCCAGAGATGGCTTGTCATTCAAACAGAGTGGCCAGTAGTGTGATGTGTTTTTCTTTGGATTTTAGCTGTGACCAGCTGTTCTATAGCTTGTTTTGTTGGTTAGATGGTTGGTGATTTGATCGGTGTTGCAACTGCAACTTTCTACCTATGAGGCTGACATTTATAATGGAGGTTAAGTGTTTATCAGGTTCTATATCAGGTGTGTGCTTGTGTGTGGATGCATGCACTGACCTGGTCACAGCTATTGCCAAGTCACACTTGTTTAAAAATCAGTAATATTTGAATTTCTGCAGGTATCACACTTTTGCCCATTTAGAGATGACCGCTATCACTGCCCAAGGTAACCGCCAAGTGCAAATCAATTTATGTCAAACAACCCACTGTAACTGCTGCCTGAAACATAAACCAAATCACTTCCACTGCACCAGAGGAATTTTCCCAGTGAAGATTTACCTAACATCAGGTGATCAGAGCAGCAAATGTAAAACTTTTCATGTACTGAATATGTTGAATCACTACTGTGGAGACAGAGTAACAAAACTGACATTTAGCTATACGGAAATGTTGGAAATGATTAAATTATTACTTAAATGAGTTCCAATGTTATTTTTTTTAATTTTTTTTTTCTTTTGTGCTGTGGCTCTTAGTTTATCCACTCCACCGGCCACATTGATAGGTAATCTAGAAATCAAATTTGGCTGGCATTCAAGTGGCTTAGCTGGCTTAGCTGGGTAACATCACAGAAAGTGCATACCAAGCATCCAAAACATCCTAGATTTGCGTCAAGCCTGAGATCTTGTATTTAACAGCACGATTAACTTGTTAATTTTGGGATTTACCCTTAGCCGCTGTGGCTTATGCCCAGCCAATACCCCATATAATGTGGAAGTGATTTGTTCTAGCGGTCTGCAGGCTTTTGATTGAGTTTAGTTTTGTTTAGTGGTGTCCATGTGATTTCATGCATGTGCAGAGGTCCACTAATTTTACAAATGGGCTAAGTTTGTTTGAGCAGAATCCCACATTGTTTGAGTTTGTATGTGTGTGTCAGGATCTCTGTGGAGACTGTGAACTACATTATTCCAATTTCTGTTTGCAAACCCACCATCATTAAGGCCAAGTCATAAAGTCATCATCTAAGACCAAATCTTTCTGTCAAATCCTGTGGCTTGTCAGATCAAAGCATTTGCCACATGTCGTCCTACCCAAACCCTAGTCCTGAGGCAGCCAGGCCTCCGTGTCCGCACCCGGGAGGAAAAGTTATATTTGCCTTCAACTCTGATGTGGCTCACCAGAAATGAGTCGCAGATATTTTCTAGTCCCAAAACAGCCCTGAAAATCATTGTCTTCATTTTCAAGTCTTGTTGAGCGAATCCGTTTGAATAAAGTTGCTGCAGTGAACACACAGGGACCTGACCCAGTACTCCACAGATCGTCTACCTTGGCAAAGGCCATGCTGAATATGTGATTGTGTAACATACACACTGTGACAACTTCAGGCCTCTGAACGCCCATGCTTTGTCAAAGGCTCTAAACAAGAACATCCAGGAAAAATAGGTTTATAATTAGCAGATTTATCGGCACTTAGGCCTTATCAGTGTGACTGCACAGGTTAGCTGACCTGTGCTGACTGTGTTGTGTCACAACGCAGGGGTGATAGAGTTGGATAGTGATTGACTGCAGCTGATTATCAGGTCAGATATGGGTTGTTGTCTAACCTCTGTGGACACAGGTGTTCAAACAGACCGGGCACTCTGGCATCTATACCATTAGCAATTGTGCCATCTACTGGACAAAACCTGGCATAACCTTTTTTTTTGACACTGCCAACGTTTGTTTCAGCAGGTTTAGATTAAACATTTTGGAAATCTCTTTGATGCCAGTTACAATTCATTTAAGAGCCCTTCTACAGCAAAATTACTAGACCAATGAAAAAAATGGTTCAGTGTGACTCAGCTGATATGAGAACTTTCATTCCACACTGAAACAGTATACCCACAATTTGAAAAAATCTCACTTTTACAAAGTCTTACTTGGCACAAATGTAAAGCTTCTTGACGACAGAATCATGTGTGATTTTGAAATACTAGCACATTCTTAGATACATTTTCCCAAAATGTATATATAGTGTTTTGGAATTAAATACTTAATTTCTCATATTTTTTGACCCATGAAACAAGATAATCTATTCATCTGTAATTTAAGATAGTGCTGCAATAATTGGTCAATTAATTGATTTCTTGATTGACACAATGAGTTATGGTTGTCGTAGTCTGCAGTTGTTTTAGTCATTCATCAAGTAAAAATGCCAAAACGATCACTGAGTTTATTTGTCTCCAATCATATGATCCATCATCCATAACCCATTTGATATGAACACAAGAAAGTTTTGATCTGGTACAGAACTGCAAAAACTGTCCTGCTCAAAGCACAGAGGACTTCTCTTCTGTAGACTGCTTCATTAGTATTTTATATATTATTGTTGTTATTGCAGTGATTAAACCAGGACTGAACCAAGGAATTTAACATTCTTACACCTGACAACAACTTCCGGTTGCAAAGAGGTAATTTGAAATAACACAAAAAAGTATACACATAATGTATGTAGTTTTTTTTTTTTTTTTTTTTTTTTTTTTTCTGGTCACACTAGGGGAGCAATTTGAGGTCATCACTTTGGCCTCTGCTAATTTATGATTAGTATTACATTACTTTTGACATTCTAAAGACTAACCAATTTGTCAATTAACTAAAAAATTGATAGGTTACATGACAATTAAAATAAATAATATTAGTTCCAGCCCTTATTAAGACCTTTCAAATCCTTTAATTTGGACAACTTAAATCAAATCCCACATATAGGAAGTCTTTTGTTATTTGTCCTCACTGTTTTGTGGACACAAGTGGGAGAATAACCTCTAATCAGAATAGTCAATCTACAACATTCCCTCATGGTGCTAACTTCAAATAAATGAATCGACAATGAAATTTAACATTTTTCCATTTTGCTGGGAACCTCAGGAACCCCTTGAAGGACCCATGTTGGTTCCTGGATCCCAGTTTGAGAACCACTGGCCTGTGGACTCCAAGTTGTGGAATAACCCAACAGACTGGGTCAGGGTTAACTGCTGCACCTGAGTGTGACTGCCACCTAGCGTGCTTCTGTGAAAACTACACCAACAAAGACCTGCAGCGTTTGTGCCACCGCAGATACCAAACACTGGGATGGCAGCAAAACGCAAAAACTTGTCAATGAAGAATTTAGAGACATATTTGCCTCCATACATCCAACTAACATATTCCTGACACTGTTCTCCTTTCTCTGAGTGGTAGCAGACTGTGACTGGCACTATTCCCCAGACCTCAGTCAAACCTGTGGCAAAGTTTGGCCTTGCTCATCGGCAGGCGTGCACACCTGGAAGGAAATGAGCTAAAAGCACGTAAAAATCCTCAGGTGCCTTAATTGTTGAATTCGGCGTACATATAATACATGAAGAACCTCGTTTCCAAATACAATTGTGAACTTTTACCATTTGTTTGCCCGTTAATGCCACTGTCTTCTCCAACACCGCCACACTGAGTGGAGGTCGGCTCGGCATGGAGCGGTATGACCCTCACTTTACATTTTACTGTTAAAAAAAAAAAAAAAAAAAAGTACTCTTTGGCATATTGTATGAAAGCCGAATTAAACACTGAAACTTTGACATTCGGGACAAGCCGTTTGACAATGACCAGATCAACTGAAACGTTAGTTGAGAGCAGTTAGTTAGCTTTGCGGTGGGTAAAGGTTAAGCTAACAGGTTTGAAGTCAAAGTTACTGCAGAGTACAGGGCAACTCACCGACAGGTACTCCAAATCCCTACGCTTGATTTTGGAGTCGAGATAATCCTCGTAGGTATTAAATCTTGTCAAATATTTCTCGACAGCGGCCTTTGCCTTTCTCTCCATCTTTCCCGTAGCACCCTTCAGTTCTGTGTTGCTATGGCAACCACGTTTTTTTTTTTTTTTTTAATCCAAAGTGAGCGTGGCGGTGCGTTGAGAAACTGACCGGTTCTAATGTTGCATTCAGGTAAAATCGGATTTATTAAATCTTACGGGCGGCTGGGAAAACGTCAATGCCAATCTCCCCTACTGGTGTCAATCACCAGTGGGACTAGTGATTGATTTGTATCATATCTGCCAGCTGGCGTCACCAGTTGCGGAGCTAGGGTTAACACAGGCATTAAACAAATCAAAATGATTCGTTTTAGTTAGTTTTAGCAAGAGAAGAGTGGAGCACCAGCTTGTTGCTTTCTTTTCGATGTGACACAAGGGCACATGGGCACACATGCCATTCAGGAAATTATGGCCCGTACAGGCTTTTCCAAACTTGTTTCTTCACTTTGTTCTTGCCAAGAATCCCTAAATAGATATATGGACAGCCATTTGAGAAGAACACAAGAAGGTTTTGATCTGGTACAGAACTGCAAAAACTGCTCAAAGCATAGTGGACCTCTCTACTGTAGATCCAGAGCTAGAAAGTTCAAGTGTAACTGTTTTGATAGTATTTTATATTTTAGGCATACAGAATGCATGGACATGTTGCTACTGCAGGGATTAAACGCAGGATTGGACCAAAGAGTTTACCTCTGACAACAAGGTTCAGCTGGAAGGAGGAAATGTTTGAAATAATGAAATAATGAAATAATAATAATAATAATAATTTTTTAAAAAAGGAACAAATTATTGAGAAGTGGCAGTGCTATATTTGGTTCAATTTATTGGATAGATAACCCTTTGCCTTTAAGGATTAGTTGATTAGATTGTGGTGGTTCATCTGAATCTGTGTTCTCCACCATTGGATGATTTAATTTTTTTTTTAAATCACAATCCTCTCATCAGCATCTGGACTTTGAAGAGACACTGCCGTGACTTGGGCCAATTCAGAAGAAAACAATCCTGTGATTCTGGGCTAAAATCAGCAGGATTTCTTCATTACTAAATCCCATTGTAAAGTAGAATTTGATGAGGTCAGCAGCTGCAGGCCTGATACACGGCAAGCAGCAGCAGGGTCACGAAAAAGTAAAATAAAAACAGTTTTTCTAAGTTTTTATCTCGTTAATTTGTGACTTAATTTCATGTTTTTTCTCATAAATTTGTGAGTCTTTCTCATAAATTTATTACTTTAATCTCAGAAAGTTTTTTTTTTTTCTCAGAATATTACCCTCTACTGGCACCATAATTTTTTTTTCCCTAAAATGGCACTAAAACACCATCATAGACAGACAAACATCATGTGGGCAAGCTGGAGAGCTGTGCAGTGCTGGCGAGGGGTTTCACTTTACCCAGTGCCTCTAGTTATTTGAGGCATGGGGAGCTCCACTGCAATAAAACTGAACCGGCATATAGTGTGATAAGTTCAGTCTTTAAACAGTGAGAATGTCAATGTGTTAGCCAATGGGAAAAAAACAAGCCCCAGCTGTGCACTCATGCTGCATCCATCCTGCAGTCAGTCAGTCAGTGAGTGCATTTCATTTGCACAGAATGAAAACCAGGAGGTCCCAATTTAAAGTCAGCTCAGGTTATACTGAAAAACGGATTTAAATAGATTTTCGAGAGACTGATATGCTGTTTGTATTGCATTTGTAATACCTGTTGCAATCATATACAATCTATCTGTCATGAGCTTGTGTCATAATCTCTAATCTCTAACCCTAACCCTGACCCTATCAAGAACACGAAATAAAAGAAAACTGAATTTAAAATGCTACTAAAGTCACATAGCCAAATGAAACTAATCTAAAATTGAATTAAAAATCACAAATGATAAAAAAAAAAAAAAAAAAATCTATGCTCCACTTTGCGATGGATGGTGTAATCTGGTGTTTCTCACACGCTGTAGAGCTCGTCAGGCTCCGACAGATTGGAGGTTTCAGACGGCCGACACCGATGCCAACATATCTGGATTAAAGCTGCCGTGGGGATTCAGCAGTTTCCCGTATAACTTTATTTTTGGCAGGGCGGAAAAACCTCCGAAACCATCACGGGACAGTAAGACTCCATTAAAACTCATGCTGGTAAAAGTCTGAGGCCTGTTAGCAGCTCCTTAGGGCTGGGTGAGGTTTTCCAGCCCGACACCTCTGAAACAGGCTGAATAAAATCATCTGCTCCTCCGTCTTTTCAGCGGCGGGCAGCACTGACTGGCCGATATCAGCTTGTTACTGAAATGCCAATATTGGGCAGATCCTGTGTTGTCAGACTGATATATCGATCTAACCCTACAAGTGAATATCCACATTCTGCATAAAAGTTTTAAATGTTGTGAACCAAACCACCTTTCTTAGTGTCTTTAGATGGCTGTAATATGAAATGGATTTAGATTTTTCCAAATAATTCCTCTCCTCAGCAGTGCAGCAGTGCATGCAGAAGAGAGCAGGTTACATCTGTATGCAGGGTGTGTTGTCACTGATCTTTTTTTTTTTTTTTTGTAAGCGTTTCAGCTTGGGCCTAAAACTGGAATAACACCACACGACAAAGTCATCCAGCCGAATGAAGTCACTCCCTAAATCCTGGCAAATGCACACAATTTGGCAACTTTATTGACTGTAAAGTATAGAATAAATGTTCAGCGGGAATGTTCTAGGCTCCGTTTACATTAATATTGTGTGACTCTTGGCTGTCATCATCGTCTTTTATTATCATTTTGTTTAATTTTCGCACGCAGCGTGACTTTTAATGGCTAGGCAATGACGTACACGGAAAGTGAGGTAACGATGAAAAATATTGTTATGAATATGGTCTCATGCCATCGCTATGTAACTCTCAGCGTGACGATGATATCCACGGCTAATATGAGCTCGGACAGACAAATAAGACAAAAGGAGCAGGAGCCAATGGCAGGCAGGTTTGAGCCGGAGTGTGAACTCCCTCCCTGCTCGTCTACTTTAAAGCAAAGACTGTCACGCAAACGCAATGTAGTTGTGGAGCTCACCGAGTGTATCCTTACCTAGAAATAAAGATCCACTCCATTATTTACAGCAATTATGAATAATGCACACATGGCTTCTGTTGGTCTTATTCTGTTTTGTTCAGCGTGGGAACATACATGTACATGATGACTTGTTCTCCTTCTGTGAATGCTCTGTGTGTCTAGCTCAACAGGGAAATACTTCAGCAATACAGCATGTAAATACAGGTAGATTCACCTGTAATGCCTTCTTTCTCACTAGACATTTAGCTTGCACATTTATCTGGTTTGACCAAACTTGGGTGCCTTGCTCAAGGGCACCTTGACAGGACATGTGTATGGCTGTTGATGGACTGAATCAGAATCAGAATCAGAATCAGAAAAACTTTATTTATCCCAAAATGGGCAACTCAGTTTGCAGCCCCCAGTCCTTACAACTGAACCTTTAACTTTACAGCAGCTACAGGTAAAAAGTTGAAGTAGCTTGTCTAACCTGGTGAAAAATGACCCAATCACACCTTGGCTAAAATGTAAAAGTGTAGGAACTGACAGTGAGATAAATAAATAAAACAATAACAATAAAAACAAGATTTGTTTTTGTGAAATAGCTTAGCATAAGTAACAAATGCTGTCAGAGCAGACACACTGTTTTTTTTTTTTTTATATAAATACAAAAAACTGACCTCCATATTGGATGTAGGCAGTGCCACAAGGTTTATTCACAGCAAGTAGAAGAAAGCCACTTCATTACCGTAACAAGAATCAATGTAATTTGTGACTTTCAGCCTTACAAAACATAATGCAATGATATGGTGCAGCTGGTCAATCGCGTGCAGCGGTGTGTGTTCACACCACCGAGAGCTCAAACATTTTGCCAAATGCCTGGAAACCCTCCATCTGTCATGGCATTTAATACCAGACAATCATTTTTTTAAAGTGTTGAAACATTATATCATGAGCATTAAACAGTCCTCGATGCAAAAGGCAGAGAAGACCCAATGAAACTCAGTCTCTCATGAACTTAACCAGTGCTTTATTTTCATATTTTCCTGTTTGTTTACTTTTAATTGCACCAGTTTGGTTGTTTTGTACAATAAAACATTCCTGTTATAAACTCAGCTCCCTCTGGCTTCACATACAGGCACAGCAAGGTGATTTTACACAGAGGTACACTCAAGGTGCTGTACAGAGAAGATTAAAACAACATAATAACAATAAAACTGAACAACTGAATTGCATTTAAAATGTAAAAATATGAAAAGAGCAAATTAATCTAAAAAAGGAAGAATAAAAATATAAGAAAGAGAAAAGATAAATAAAAAAAGACAACACAGAAGGCAAATTAATATACAGAGAACAAAAGGTTAAAAGCTGATTTTAATTCTTTGAGTTGAGAAAAAAATATGTTGCTAGGCTCCAGCGCTGTGCAGCAAAATGATGAAAAACAGCCTCCCCTTGTTTGGGTTTTATTTTTCTTGATATCATGTACATATTTAACACCAGCTATAGATTTGTAAAGAAGGGATCAAACTTTAAAATCAACTCTGTGACCGTCAGGGACGCAGTGCCGGATTTTGGATAATTTCACGTGCTTGATGGTGTTTTTAGCCACGACCACATTGCAGTCGTCAACTTTACAAGAAATAAAAATGTAAATCAGAATTTTAAAGTCATGTTCCGTCATGAAGTCCCTGAGTTCGGCAATATTTTTGAAGTGATAAAATGCTGATTTTGTTATTGCTTTTACATGACTGAGGTCAGAATCAATCCAACTCAAATAAACATACTAAATAGATATTTTTGACCTTTGTCTTCAGAAAGTGCATGTAATGCCCACATCTTAAAATGCAATGCCAGGTTGTCTGTTTGCCTTTTGCATAAAAACTGAGAGAAATATTCTTTGCAGCCTTGAAAGGATTACAGCACAAGGAGAAGACACGACTAGAAACAGGAAGTAGTTTTACACTGAAAAAGCTGTAGAAAGTTTGCCAGAAATTTTACATTGTGATTCCAGCTTAAGCCAAGGTGTTTCCTACTAAATGATCATCAAAACGTGAACTCTAACTTTAACTAAAAGTGTTTTACTGGATTAATTTAACCATAATCTGGTCTTTTTGATTGACAAACTGATGAAAATGCCTCATGCAGTGCATAATCCAGTTTATTGCCTGTGTGTTTTGAGTTCCCTGCTGCTGCACCCATACGAAGCCACTTTGGATTAGCCCGACACGTCATGCAAAGCTGCGTCTCAAAGCCCAGGAAGGTGTATCGGAGACGATCTAATGTGACCTCCATGTTGTTCCTGTGGCTGCTGCATTGTTAAACGTGAGTACAACAGTCAGTGACCAGGGGAGGCAGTGGATAAAACATTCATACCGCTTCATACACGGATTAGCTCCGCCTCAGTGGTCAAGTTTGAAGAGAGAGGAGACGGAGGACAGATCGCTGCTGTGGTGGCCCTCCTGGTTTTTCTCTTTCCTTTCAAATTCCTCTACGGCAGACTTCATAGATCACGGTAATCTAGTTTATCAAGACAAAATGCCACAAGTCAGTGAGAGGGAAACAAACTGCTGAGCGAGTTCAGGTTTCCTGGGCAAAGAGAAATTGTGAGGTGGAAGGTGTGTTTTGAAGATGTATAACTCGTCAGGAAGTGATTTTTCCTGTCTCGGATCAGACTGGCCAGGCCTGTCCAAGCCCTGCGGGTGAACCGCTGCCGCCTCCTGTTGATTAGGCTTCCTTTTAGCCAATCAATAATCATTTTGGGCACTGATTAGATGCTGGAGAAGTGGACTACTGACTGGAACATCAGATGCTGGAGAAGCTGAGAAACTCTGAGAGGGGAATATGAATGAGAAACACATTCTGCCTCTGCAACATCTCCCACCGTGGTGTTCTTGCATAAGGCACCTAATTCTCGTCTGTTTGAGTGGATCTGCTGAGCGGCCAACAGTCATTTAGTCAATGCAGAGGAGGATGTAAATAAATGTATGACTGGGAAGCAGGACAGTGCTGAAAAAAGTCTGCATGCCCAGGTCAATCCTCCCTGGATGTAAAAAGCATTCGACACACCGCTTCCTCAAAAAAGCTGTGTTTCCATCCTGCTGTCAAGTGAATTTTCCACAAACTTTTGACATGTTGCAAAAAATATGTGTTTCCATCAGCTGGGCTGAGGCAAAGTAAAAGGCTTCCAGAAAAGTCAGAGAAGCTAAATACAATGAAGCACATCCAAGACACATCCAAGAGAAAAATGGAAAGAATATTTCAAGAATTTATTATTATGGGCACGTTGGTATTGTTAAGCTGAAGTTGACCGTGTTTTGCACTTTCATCCAAAGTCCAAAAAACAATAAAATGCCTTTTGGCAATAATCTGCTGCACCAAGTAATGGTTACACCACCATTATGGAGACTTATGGGTATGACATTTCTATAAACTTGTGGTTGACGGATATTTTGCAGACATTTCAGAATGTCCAAAGCCAGTTTTGAACACAATGTCAGCCTCAGTGAGATTAAAGCCTTTGTCATGATTTATTTGATAACTTTGTTTCAATCAGTATTTCTCAAATCATTTCTTTTCATATTTTCTTCAACTGTACTTTAAACAGCTTTGTGATATTGGAGGAATTTGACTGAATTCTGCTGTCTCCATTCTGTTTTTTTCTTTTCTTTTTTAACTTCAGTGCAGAACAATTTGGGAAAACAGTTGAATGGAAACCCAGCGAGAGACAGCGGGGGCAGCCGTGATGGAGGAAGGGTCATTACAGGGCAGTGGGGTGGCATTTTTACTTGGGACACTTCAAATAGTAGGCCTGGCTTCAGCCGCATGAAAACTCAGAGCTCCTCCTGCTGAAGTGTCCTTGAGCTGTGGACTCCCAGCAGCTCCGGGACGCTGCTCTTTATCTGAACCTGACCTCTGACCCCGCTGTGGAGGGGGGCAGCACCGAGGAGAACTTCCCTTTGGGGATTAACGGAGTGTCACAAACCTGTGGATGTTGATCCATTAGTACCAGGGGAGCAGGAATCCCACCCATGCTCACGTCTGAAGGAGCTGAACAAAGTTAGTCGGTAATCACCGCTCGGCCTCGGCTCGGATCTGAGTGAAAACTGCGGCGTGACCTCAGTGGGCTTGGAGAACATCAGCCAGCCCAGTTCTGTCAACACTGGGACAGCCACACCTGTCTCGCATTAGGCAGCCACGGTGATCTTAGATTCCTTCTGCGGCCTGTAACTCCTTTATTTTCCCAGGAATACCGTGAGACATACAGTAGTGTATATCAAAGTTTACACGGTGTGTTATTTTGGTAGAAATTAAATTTACTCCGTGTTACCTAGACAGTGATTAAACAGCCGGTAATCTCTTTCAAAACATCCAAATAATGAATTTACAAGAGCTGAGGATCTGCTTGAGCTCCATACTGAAAGGAATAAAGCCACAGAGGAATTTCAGTACGACCGAAAAGGAAAACAAAATATTGAACACAAACGTGTTGGTAATCAAAACTGACATGTGGAGATTTGACACTGATGTGCAGTCTAACAACCACTTACTGCATTTGAATGTCACGGCTAGAAAGCATGTCGCATCACCATTAATAGATTTATTTGTCATTTTCATTTTACATAAAAACTCTTTCATTCACACATACAAGTTTGTTTTTTTTAATATAAAATATTTCAGTACAAAAAATATTTCTTTGGGACGTGTATGAAATGACAACACAGAAGACGGAGCAATTGTGAAAAAAAAAAAAAAAAAAGAGCATCAAAATAACTGCAGTTTGTAAATAATTTATGGGACCCCTGAAAAAGAATAAGCCCCAAAAATAATTATAATCAAACAGATGTTCAGTTCGTTTGCTACATTTACTAAATACTGGTGTGTGTGTGTGTGTGTGTGTGTGTGTGTGTGGATGAGGACGATCAAAACATTGTGTAACATTTGGCAATGACCTTATTCCAACTGTATTCACCTGAGTATTCCCCTTCATTCACAATTATGAATATATTACACTTTTTAGACATTCTTTTTCTTGTCTCTGTTACTTTTATGAAATGTGCCGTGCAAATGAAATTAGTATTCTGAGTACATAGTAACAATGTTTTTGGACTTGATCAAAACTTATAGTGTCCATATTTATGTCCTAAAAACACAATATAATACAAAGTGTACAGATGTAACTGTATTTACCTTGTGCTTTTCAGGCTTAACTAATAATTATACAGATTGAGATTTCAATTCAGTACTAATTTTTTTCTGTAAGCATGCAGCATTACTGTTTATTTGCAGTACATTTCCATGGGTTAACACGCAGATTCACACGCTGGAATAAGACCACTGTGACGTTTTAAAGACGTGAACATTAAAATTAAACATGTACTTGTAATTGCACCCCAGACCTCAAATAATTCAAACATGTTAATGAAAAAGAGCATTTGGTACGGTTCAGACTGGCGGGCAGGTCAGGCTGGTTTCTTTAGCGGACGCTGCCTTGCTCATCGGAGGTGGCGGCGTTCTCCTACACGGCCATACCACGGCTGTTTGCCATCTGATACACCTACGGCTTGAGCCGCCTCCAAAACACGGGTCCCGTCGAGCTCGGCATCTTTATCCCCGTGGTGTGCGCTCCTCCTGGGAGGAATGCTGCGAGGTCGTGACTCGGGATTTTTCGGGTGACAGCCGGTTGCTAAAATGATAGTTTTGATGGACAGTTTTCTCCTTGATCCCCCACAGCTGTCCAGGACGAGGCAGAAGTCCCGAGTGCCAATCCTCATTTTCGTGCTGATTATCATAAATCTAGAGTTAGTAAAGGGGACAGTTGGCTGGTGTTTGTGTTTGGACAGGAGATATGTTTGAAGTACTTTTCAAGCATGGTTGGAGGGAACATTTTGTGCATCAAAAAAAAAAAAAAAAAAAAAAAAGGCTGGAAAAATATGGTTTGTAGTCAAATTTAGGAATACTTTGGTTGCTGGAAATGAATCAGATCATCAAGCCTAGAGGGACAACATACATTTTTTTTTTTTTTTTTTATGATGCAATTATTTTTCAGTGTTTAACAGCGATCTCATTTTGAAATCAAGATTGTAATCAAGCCGGGGCACCGCAGAGGTTCACGATGTACGTGAAGGAAAACAGAAAGCAGAACAGTGCATCATCAACTCAAGTGGAACGGGGACCACTTTCAACAATTCCCAACTATCATCATAGCCTCAACAAGGAAAAGCTCCGTAGTTGTCTTTGGCAGCCCTTTGGGTTTTCTAACACACTTCACAGATAACTGGAATGCTTTGAATATGATAAATGGCCATTGTCTCTGTTTCTGAGCAAGTCCATTCCTTATATGTCCAATATCTTTAAAACATGTACTCCCTTGATGGAGCCAAACCCTATGACATCTATCCAAACCGGTATTTGGGCCAGTACTTGACTTGCGTGCGTCTCGGCGCTGCGTCCGCGTGGACGTTGACCTTTGCTGCAGGAGGTTTGGGCGGCGGCGGCGGCGGAGCTTTCCGTCTCTCCTTGCTCCTGTCCGTGATGGTGAAGCCGCGCTCGCTCGTGTCGTGCAGGTTGACCCGGGGCAAGAAGTGGGTGGAGACGTGTTGGGATTTGACCCGCGGGCTGGAGCCCATCTTGGCCTTCCCCCTCTTGTTGAGCGCCACGAACCACTCGCGGCCAGTCCTGTGGTTCATGTGGATAACTGAGGCGTACGTGTTGTAGCTGTTCTCCTGAAAACGCTCCCTGAACTTACAGTCATCTGTGAACCATTCCTAGAGAGGAGGGAGAGAAAGGCGTCAGAGCAGGGAAGTGAAGATGTTCAGGTGCAGTAAAGAAGCATGAATAATTTAATTATAGGAAGAGACATCTTCCAGCTATGACAGCATATTGGTTCCATTGTAGGGAGAAAAAAAATTACAGGGTTTGGGAAGGGGAGGGTCAATATTCTCAGGAAAAAAAAAATCTGAATTTCCGAGATTAAAGCTGTAAATTTAAAAGACAAAAACTCAAATATTCTCTGTGATTAAAGTGATTAAAAAATTATGAGAAAATAAATAAAAATCTGTGATTATAAAGTCACAAATTGGCAAGAAATTCTAAAATAAAAGTCATCAGTTTATGAGAAAAAATTAACAAAGTCTGAGATCGTAAAGTTGCAAAAATTACAGGAAATAAACACCGTGACAAAACTCTTACTATTATTAGCAAAATAACAATTCAAATACACTTACAATACATTTTCCTGGACAGATAAAAGTCAAGTCTTTACAATAAATGTAACCATAATGGAAATCCTACTTTTTATTGAATGCTTGCACTTCTTGGAAACATGCAACCCCAGTGGTTTAATGGGCAAAGATTTGATTTTTGATGTGCCCAGCAACACATGTGCAGCGTGTAACACTTTTTTCTCCCTGATGCACAAAACAAACCGAAACTGTGACCCAAAAACCACAAAACAAACGGAACCGTTGCACCCCTGTAACTAATAAAATACACGTGCCATGAAACTACCCCTGGTGTGTTTTGGAGTTAGAAGAGGCATCACTGCTTAGCAAACTCTGGTCCAGGTTTAGAATCAGTAATGGTTTCAGCTCGGACCGCAAAACAGTTTGCAGACTTCTACATTGCCCTGCGGTTTTGTTGTGGCTGCTGCATCACTGTGTCTTGTCCAATCCTGTGCTTTATGTAAATCACTCAACCATCTCGACCAGTCAAAGCGACTGTGCAGCAGGATGGGGTCTTGTTCAGTGAGAGAGACGAGCAAATGTAGGAGAAAAAGAAAAAGGCAAAAGATGTCTTAAACATAAATTTGTATTGTTCAAAACAATCACTTTGTTTTTCCTCCGGTAAAACGGCTGTGTTTTCGTCATGTTACTTCATTTTTTCAGCAGGCTCTTCATGTTGCTGGAGGATAACATGTCTAGACTGCATGTTTTCAGTCGGTAGAAAGAGCGCTGGGCTTTTCCCCTGTTTAACTGGGCTTCAGTCTACAACTAATTAGACAGAAATGACTTATACGCCCTTGTCTGCAGTTCACTTCGGGCTTTGGGGACGGACAGGAAAAAATAAGTCCTGGGAGTGATGACAATAACTTCTCATACTTCTCTGAGGGATGCAGATCGTATGAAAGATTTATGCCTGCCACCTTCAAAGTGACCAAACACACGACACCGGATCTGTCCAGTTTGACAGACGTAAACAAGACTCAGCTGGCAAACATGGGAATTCTGTTTGCATACTACCATGTAACCTAAGCCTGTGTTTCTCATGTAGGCCATCGCTTGGATAATTGCCTTCATGTCTGAGAAAATAAATGGCCCCTAACTCTTCACAGGAAAACTCTCATCCAGCAAGTATCTGGAAGCTGACCTCGCCTCCTGCTCCCCACCCATGCTCCCAACTCATGACATTTATTTCCATGTAGATTGTGATCTAATGAATGGGCCCATGATATATATATATATATATATATATATATATATATATATATAGTCTCCATAGTCATATGTTAACTGGGATCTGATTGCCTCCTTACTGACAGAGCAAATAATTTACAGCCTCATGCAAAAAAATGAGCAGCAGACATAGAGCTGTGACTTCAAACCTGCAGTATGCTTTATTTATTTATTTATTTTTTAATTTCTTTTCAAGTCATTCCTCTTGCACATAGAGCAATCGTGTTGCAGGGCTTCAGGATACATGCATTTAAAATGTAGGACCTCTATAATCCCTACGTCTGAACAATATCATGGACTTTTATCTGTCTTGTTTTGCTGCCAAATGACATTTTCTTACACAGCAGGAGATCAGGGAGGGCTAAGTAATGATAATGCAAAGAGGAAGGTGAAATTGGACCTGTTATGTAATGGGAAAAACCATGTACAGTCTAGTGGATGGGAGCGAGGAGACTTTTTTTTAAATCACTATTGTATAATTACCCACTTTTGTGTCATAGTTAAGCCCAGAAATATAATGGACTTCAGAGTGGCCAAACACGGACCCTCTATCAACTCAACCTGTAATTGCTGACTGCATGCACCATTGCACGGCATCATATCATCACCCAATCGTGAGCTGATTGGGTTAGCAACCGCAAAACTAACAAACAAAAAGGTCTGAGGCGAGATAGGAGGCGCGGAGCAGCTAAAGGAGACCGCTCCGATGAGGGAGGGGAGCTTACAAAATAATTGAGGAGGCTTAACGTTCATCTTGGGAGTAGGTTTCAAAGTCATCTAAATGACTTTGCTTATCAAAAAGATCCGCTGACTGACACAGCGGGGCTGCCTTTGTACCGGCCAGAAACTCATTAGGACCGGCGAGATAGCTTCATCCGAGCACGGCCGCCGGAGGAAGACGCGGAGGCTGTTGTTTGTCTGATCGTGTTTGTTTCAACAGGGATGGATCGATGGAAGGGATTACGGCATTTTCACAGAACTGCTTTCGTCGGCTTCAGCAAATGTCAGATCTCTTCAATGGACAAACTTGGAAAGAGCGTCTCAGAACTATGAAATAACGCTCAACAAATTCTCCGTTCAACATCGACATGCATCAAACAGAGCACCAGTATCCATCCACGGCACCAACGTCTTTATTTTGGGAAACTGGCACCTAAATGTCTTTCTGATATCAGTTCAAAAGAGTTTCCAAAGTTGTTTTAATGATTTATTTTCCAATTAATGTTGCCACATCATGAAGACTTTGTACTCATTTGAGTTCACGTTGAACCTGTAGGTCATGCATGACGCATGAACCAAGAGGTGAGGCTTGCTTTTAAACCTGCCTTTCCACACCACCACGCCATAGCTAACCACCAAAATATATGTTTTGTAACCTCTTAAGACCCGAGCTCTTGTTTGATATGATTCTATTTTGACTTATTGGACCCTGATAAGTATAAAAACTATGCATCGTCTTTTTACATCAGGGGTCACCAATCATGTGCCATGGAGGGCCGAGAGGCTGCAGGTTTTCATTCCAACCAAGACCTCCACCAGGTGATTTCACTGATTAGCTCCTCCTTTCTGATACAAGGTGAGGTGATCAGTGAAGTCACCTGGTGGAGGTCTTGGCTGGAATGAAAACCTGCAGCCTCTCGGCCCTCCATGGCACGATTGGTGACCCCTGTTTTACATGGTGTAGTTTTAGAGAAAAATGATGTCCAAATATGTGGACACTGGTTCTCAATTTCCTTAAAACACAATAAAGTCGCCGTTGTGTAATAGAGTGCAAAAGTCTTTATTTCCACCCTGAACATTGCAGTTTTTGTCCTGACTACTTCGTCTTGCATTAATAACACATACAAACATATTTTTGAACGTGTTTTGAATATCACAGTGCAAAAAACAAAATGAAGTAACAACATTTTTGCCCCCTTTGGACAGTCACAGCTACAGTAAGGCATCATATGCTTGTTACAAAATATAAAACAAGTGTGGTAGGTAGTGTAAGGGTCCACATACGCGGCCAGACGGCCCCAGGTAAGCAGAATTAACTACTACAGTAAAATAACCCAAAATGTGATGTCCACATATGTGTACGCCAGGTCCTAAGAGGTTAACTACGTCCTCAAAGGTGATGAAGTTTGATAAGCCGGGTGTATTATGGAAGGCAAAAACAGAGAATTTTGAAAGCGGTTATGTACGATTGTCACGCGATTACACTCCGGTGGCAGCCAACATCTAACATGACCTCTAGAAGACGTTCAGTATCACACAATCACACAAATACTTTGTTTTCTAATTTGCCCGGTTTAGTGTGGCAACAGCCTGAATCTGCATGAGTTCATCATCTTTGACTGTGTTGTGATGCTTAAACATAATGTCCTCCTCTTCCTCCTTGGCTCCTTGTCCACCATTATTGAGAATGAGGGCAATGTATATGGATTGGTCTCTGTCTGCCCATGATGGAGGATTTCTTAGCCTCTGTTGGCTGTTTTGGATGAAACTTGAGGGAATGATGGACTTTGTCCCTGTGGTCCGGCTTTTTGAATACAAACCCGACTGGCCCACTGCAGCGCCACCACCAGGCCAACAGGGCCCTCAGCTTTGCGCTCAAAATCTCGGACCCTGTTGACTCGCTTTATTTCTAATGCTGGGACTTTTCTCTTACATGATCATTATAAAGTCACAGGAATATTGTTAGGCCGCCTGGCTCCGTCCTGTTAAATAGCTGTTTTCATGGTGATCTAGCAGCTTATTCTAGAGTTTCACTCAGCATAAGCCCCTCTGAGGGAGAATGTGAGCTAAATGGCATAATATGTAAAAACAGTATTGGCATGCTGTATTTATAATACACCATGCAAGCCCATAACTCACTGTCAGAATCTGAGATCCAGATATTCATTGAATGTTCCCTGTTTTGCGCCTAAAAATACCTTGGGTGGGAAACTCTAACATGTACCCAGGGATGCCTGCTTGTTCGCAGCAATATGATTTCCTTGTATAACCTCCTCCATTCTGAAATAACACAAACTGTTCTGCTTTGCTGAAGAGTGCAGCATAGCAGAAAATGATGCCATTACAGCATTCGGTAAACATGCCAGTCACAGGAGAACGTGCTATGGCAGAGCAGGAGGAGGACAAACGTTTAAGTTCCTCTAAATGACCGGCTCTGCCTCTCGGCTGTTGTTTTTAAAGATGATTAGAAAAATGTATGGGACTCCCCGAGTGACTGCTGTGGGTGGCTTGCAATGATTTAACCGGGCAGTAAATGTACCAGCTCTGTTACCAGACAGGGAATTACACATTTGTTAGTGAATGCACTGGAGCACGTATCAGTGTGCTCATACACACACACACATGCACACACACACACACACACACACACACACACACACACACACACACACACACACACACACACATACCACGGCGAAGCATTCGTGCCTGCTGTGTTTCATAGGTTTGATGGCTGCAGCCAGACTCCACAGATCTTACTGTTAAAATCATAATGCTTGCACAGCTGTTTAACCTGGCTCCTGCCCTGCTGGATTGGTCACACTCTTTTAAAAGGACCTTTCCCATGATCCTCAGGGTTAGCCGTGTCAGGAGCAGAGGTGGAAAGTTACTAATGACTCTCGTTACTGTACCTGGATGACGCTTCCAGAAAGTCTGTCGTTTTATTCCCAGTCGTATCAGTCATATCTACCAGTGCTGCAGTTTGGCCTCATTCCCAAAAATAATTGTTCAGAAAATTCAACTTTTGCTCTGTTTCCAGCTACTAGAAGATTACAGTATGAAGACTGGGCTGGAAATTAAATTGTTGAGAGTCTCAGTGGCTTTGTGTGACAATATTCTCATTTTGGCTCTACATTTCTCTCGGTCACTCTCCTCTCCCCGTGGCTGTCTGTCTCTCTCTCTCTCTCTTCATTTCTCACTCAGTGTTTGTCCAACAAATGCAGGTGACCTTTCACCTTTGAAAAGATTACGTTTGCGATGGCTTGCCGGGCAGGTCACGCGGCGTAATGTGCATCTGTCTCCTTGCCCGTTATCCAGGCGATAAATTGCCACTGTGAAAACATCGAAATATTAAATATGAGCGATGATGCAGCCAGATAAGGTCCAGTGTGTCACCTGACACCCTGCATGAGGCCCGGGCCTGTCTGGGGTTCACATCCACCCCGAATCAACAAGGCGGTGAAATAACCCCGTGCAGCTGCAGCCACAGATTGGAGTTTTAGTTAGACAAACATTTTTGGAGGCAGAGCTGCTCCGCGGGCAGGAAAACAAATTGGTTGAGCCAAACCTAGAACCAAAAAAAAAAAAAAAAAGCATCGTTTTTCAGTTTGACTAGTTAAGCAAACTTGAATTGCATAGAAGGAACTTTGGTCATAAAAGCAGTAAATTAACTTGAAATTTGAACTTGAAAGATAAGCTATGCCAACTAGCTAACTTAGAGCACCTAAAACCCTGTGCACAGACAGCAGGTCATGTTAAATTCCACCTTTTCCACTTTAAATGGCGAGTATGCTCACGTGACTTTCATCAATCGAATACTTGAAGCCGACCCTTCGCTCTGCCTGTTCGATATTTTGACACAGGAACCGACCAACCAAGATCAGACTGTTGGATGTGCGTTGTCAAAGGCAGAATGAGCAGGATTTGTCGACTGTGGTTTGTAAACTCAACATTCAAAGTTGGCCCCTCCTCCCTGGCTATGCTAACCACCGCCAGCGAGTTTTTGTCGCTCTTCATCCTCCTCCTCTTCCTCTCCAGCGCTTGAAAGCCAACGCCAGATTCACTCTCGCTGTGGAACGAGCTTTGTCCGCTTGCCGTTTTGTTATATTTCTATTTCGTCCGCAGTCTGTGACTTTTGTAGCTTCCTATTGGATGTGGTGCTATCGATCTGGCACTGTGCTGCGCTGTGATTGGCTGGGAGCTACACACCCACTGCCCAAAGGCCGACGCCCAGAAGAGTCCTGAGCTCAAGTAAAACAAGAAAATCCAGGCAGAGGGCAGGGTCTCTGCAGACACACACCAACACACACTGCTAGTGGCTCATAAGTGATGATTAAGAGGGATTATTTTTGTATGAGTCCTACTCATTCTGCCTTTAAATCTATTAAGTCAGTCACCTGTTTCTTACTGGCTTGCTCACTGTTTCCCCTGGCGCTGGTTGAAAGTTGAACAATATTTAGAATCAGATCTAGTCTCGGTTCCCATTTGCTCTCATTTGGGCGACTTCTCGGTTCTTGCTGTAGAGTGGGAAAGTGGCCCTGACACAGGTCGGTGTCACTAAAATCGAGTCTGCACTGTAACTAGGCAAAACTAGACCCAGTTCAGTGCAGAAGCAGGTTTAATGAACCGTTCAGCTGTCAGAAAGCTTCCCTTTGGCAAGACAGTGAGGCCCTGCCAGCTCCGGGGGCGCTGCTCTGTAACTAACCTGGCTTTGATCATGGGGATCCATAAGCCGCACTCATGGGTCCCCGAATTGGAAACACTACAGCTGGTCTAATTACTGTCCTTGTCTGTTACAGCTCAGTGGCTCATCTTCTCATTTATCGCAGCACTCCGTCAATCCATGCTGGAATCACAGCCTGTGAATATTTCTGCTCTAAGGCCGCCGGCCTCGGTCTGGCTGAGCTGGCTGGGGGAGTCGCGCAGACACAACAAACTCAGTCACAACTCACTGAGAGGAGCGACCTTTGGGCTGACACCGAGGGGCTGGGTGGAGAGAGTTGGACTTTCATTTCTGACATGCAGACCGTTTGGAATGGGAGAGTAAGGGGGCAGATGAGAGTGGATTGTGGACTTTTTGGACCACAAGAATGAAGCCTTCCCTGCAGGCTGCCGCCGAGCCAAGCCGAGGCTGTGCATGACAAACTTCCAGCAGGATAAAATCACCACGTCTTTACTTGGACTCAATATACTGCATTGTTTTTCTTCATGCTGTTTTGTCTTGTATTGTCCACGTCTGCATCGGTTTGGTTTTCATTCTCCTCCTGTATGGAACGTGCTGTGACCCCAGGAAAGCTTTTTTTTTTTTTTTTTTTTTTAACTACATTCTTATTGAGCTGAACTGAATATGCTGTATCGGCTGAAAAGTAAACAGATCAGAGCTGGATTAGCAGATTTTTCAACAAGCCGTGGCTGAGAATACACTCTGAAGCCGGACGCAGTGGTGATGCACACAGTTAATAACTCCACATCTTTATCCGCTGCCAGGATTTCATAAAACAATAATGGGAGTCGAGGGTGCATAAATCGGCAGCGTGCACGCCGCAGCTTTCTGGATACAAGTCCCAGCCTCACAGACTCTGCGGCTCTCAGCATTGTTGCTCGCCCGGCTGATTGTTTACACAACATATTGATTTTCACTTTGCGGCTCGCTCCTCTGTATATTATCAGCCGTCCCAGACAGGACCTAATCTGCTCTTCCCATTAACACATGCTAATAGGGAGCCGCTTCTATCTATACGCCTGCCAAGGCTCCCACAGATGACTTGTCATTGGGACTGGCTGGCAGGCTCGCTTACAGCAGCAAGGCCAAGCTGCTGTGGGCAGATTTGAGCTTATTCTTTGTTTGGGGGGATTTGAAAGTCTTCAGAATTGTGACTTCTAAAGATTACAACAGTATGCCGTGACATGCTGATGTCAGATTTGGGGATTTTGTTATGCAGTGCAGATGCAACGCTGTCAAAACTAATGAAAATATCAAATATATTCACTTTTGAAGCGGCTCCTAGACAGGATTTGTATGTAAAAATACACCCATCTTTTCAGACTGAATTACCATCCCCGCTAATTGAGACATTATTGCTCAAATTAAATTCTGGTGTCAGTTTCGACACTGGTGGGAAATGTTTTCAGTGAAGAAAAAGGCACAAATCGAAAGTTACAAGTGAAATCCAAACCTTCTCCTGCTCTGGAACAAGTGAGCGTGCACGGCCCAGAGGAAGCTGGACTCATTAACAGAGGCTGGACGTTTCCATCACTTCCATCCCCACCACAAACTAACAGGGTCATTGCATCCAAGAAGCATGTAGGATATTGACTAGGGGTGCATCGGTTCAATAAACCCACAGTTCGATTTGTATTTTGATTTTTGAGTCGTGATTTCTAATTTCAGTTCCATTTATTTAGTACATCAGGGCGGAAAAAAACACTACCGTTTCCAATGTTCACATCAAATGAAATCCACAAATATTCTTTCAAAGGCAAAAGTCTTCTTGTAGGCCGTATTGTGTGAATGGGTCTTTTTTTTTTTTTTTTTTTTTTTTTTTTTCGGTTTGGTTCTGCAACCCTAATATTGGCATCATGATTTCTGGGTGCTAAAATCCCTCAGACTTTCAAACATTTATGCAGCTGTCGTCCGCTGTGACTTGGGGCACCAGAGTGCAGAATTATCTCCTGCAGCTTTAAGAAAATGAACAACAAGAAGCTGTTATTGTTCAACAAGCTGTGAAAATTTGGTGGCAATCCACTGCATTACTGCTGTAATGGTGTATTAGGACCACTGTAGGGGGAACAGAATGGAGCCAAAGAGGAGGGTAATGTTCTGAGAAAAAAAACTCAGGATTTCCAAGATTGAAGTGGTAAATTTGCACAATTTTTTTTTTTTTTTCTTTTTGGCCAACGAGCCTCATGTCTTGACTCTGCAAGGTTGGATCAGCCTCACACTGCAGACGCTGCTGCTCACCGTGTCTCAGGCCTGCAGCTGATGACCTCATCAAATTCTACTTTGCAATGTGATTTAGGAACAAGGAAATCCTGCTGAATTAGCCCAAAATCACAAGATTGTTTTCTTCTGAATCGGCTCAAGTCACGGCAATGTCTCTTCAAAGTCCAGATGCTGAGGAGAAGATTGTGATTCTGGGTGTAAATCACCAGGATTTCCTTTCTACTAAATCCCACAGTAGAAGAAAAACTAGATTTCACAGTTTTTTTTCTCATAAATTTACCGCTTTAACCTCAGAGTTTTTCTCTGAACATTACCCTCGCCACCCAGCTCTGTATTTTTTCTCCCTACAGTGACCCTAATACGTCACTGTAAAGTCTACAAATTCTTAAAAGGATATGTCTTTTTTACACAATTTTTTACATTTTTGATGGCCACCGCTATGAGCCATATCAGCGCCGTCACCTCAGTGGTTGTCAAGTCCAAAAAAATCACAGAAGACTAAACCCTTAGAACCTGCTCACACCTGGTTTTAAACATCCGTCTCCTGGGATCCAGTCCCGAGCGGACCGTTTCGATTACAGGTGGGAGTGGGGTTCAGTGCGTCTTGGAGACTCATTATGATCTGATCAAACCAGTCTCCGAGGTGGTTGCAGAGACATCGAGCCTCATCGCTTTTGTTGGACGAATGCTAATCCAGATGCCCCGACACCACAGGGAGAGTTTGTTTTTGAAAGATGACAAGTGGGAGTTACAGAGGCACAGCGAAAGGCCAAACACAAATCTGATCACCGGTGTTGGTCAAGCTGCACAGTTCCAACATACACACACATTCCCAAATACATACATGCACTCAGATGTCAATTAATTCATTTTCATTTTGTTTAGTGGTAATTTCTAATGTGTTAATCTCCAAAAGATGGATCCTATTTAGCATTTAGCATTGATGATTTATTTTTCCGGCAATGTCTTTGTTGTCTGTATGTCCTGGTTTGGTTCTGATCACTCTCTCTGAAGTGACTGCCTGGCATGGAGGTCAAGAAAAATCAGTCAAAGAAATTATGCCCTGTGTCCTTTCCTAACCAATTTTCATTGACTTTTGTGGAAAACCTGACATCAGGGAAAATGTGAAGAATCCATCAGGACTTTGGAACGGATGACCGAGGTGCAAAGAGAATCCGCCTGCGCTGACACTTGACTACGTCATTTTGTGAAGGTGGATGTTGTTGACGGGACAAGATGAACCTACAATGTCCTGAAAATGGACAACAAAATGCTTTTCTTCAACTCTTCACTTTGTCCATTCTTATGTGTTGTTTCGTGCAGGCTATATAAACCTGGACATCACAGTGAAAACTATGACTTTGTTACCATGGTTGGAATTGAAATTAAAAAAGGAATACAGGCTATAGTCACAAAAGTGAAACCACACGGTTGTTCAGAACGGCCACTCACACTCCTGTCTGCTCATATTTATGAATCCCAGTTAGTATGACTGTATGAAAATAATTGCTAGATTCTTGCATGATAGGTCTGACATGTTAGGTATAACATGTCGAGAACAGTCTCTTTTGAGAATTTGACTGACTCTTATCATGGCTGCTACTTAAAGCCTTGTTCAGACTGGGTTAATCCATTTTGTATCCAGATTATATCCAGATTGATTTTAGAAAATGTGCATAAATGATGGATTCAGGGGGAGGGGGTTAATAATCCAAGAAAAAAACTCAGAATTTCCAAAATTAAAGGCATAAATTTACAAGAAAAAAGTCACACATTTATAACAAAAAAAAAAAACCCTGAGATTATAAAGTCACATATTTATGAGGAAAAAATTGTACAAATACATGACAGCAACCAGATTTAGTTACAAGGAAATCCTGGTGATTTTTGCAATCTTCTCCTCAGCATCTGGACTTTGAAGAGACATTGCCGTGACGTGGGCCAGTTCAGAAGAAAACAATCTTGTGATTCTGGGCTCAAATCAGCAGGATTTCCTTGTTACCAAATCCCATTGCAAAGTTTTTTCTAGTAAATATGTGACTTTATAATCTCAGATTTTTTTCAGATTTTTCTCATAAATTTGTGATTTTTTTCTCGTAATTTTTTTTTCTCGTAATGTCAGAGAATGTCAGAGTTTTTTCCTCAAAAATATACAACTTTAATCTCAGAGATTCAGATTTTTTTTTTCTCAGAATATTGCCCACCCTCTCCTGGCTCCATAATTTTTTCCCCTACAGTGGCCCTAATACGCCGCCGTAAGTCATCGTAAGACACAACAGAGCAGCATTACATGGACAATGGTGAGAAAATAAACGGCTTATTGTTTAAAGTGTTGGTAAAGACTGGACATCATCTCTTCTGAGAAGACATCTAAACAATTCAGCCAAATTTAGCTCAAGTATCAGACTTTGTCACTACAGTTCCTGTGATCAGATCACCTGAGATGGATGCTGAAACCAGGTGTGAACAAAGCCGCAGCAATACCGGACAATTTGCTGTGTGGAAGTTGAAAGTGACATACATTTTGTGTAAGGCAACGAGCAAAAGCAGTTTGTAGTCCTACTCACCGTGGCGTGGAGCCGTCCTCTTTTATTCATGGCCAGGAATCTGTTGCTGTAGACCCCCCTGATGCCGATGACCCCCTGAGAAACCGCAAAGAGCTCCAGGACGCCTGCAGGACAAATACACATGCATGGATGACTGACGGGATTTACTTTTAGTTCCTCGTCATTTTCTGCATCGTGATATTCTTCCCTTTTCTTCCCCACTGCATTTATGTTTCTTACTTGTTTGCTTCTGTTTTTTTTATCTATCAAGTGAGATGCATCCGAAGCCCGCTTGGATCTTTTCCCAAATGTCATTGCACAAATTAAAGGGCCGTTAAATAATACGACTTTGCCTTCTATTGACCTCTATTGGTGACCGGTAGGAATTTCAACAACATAAACAGGTCCCAGGCACAGCTTATGGCGGCCTGTAATTGACATAAATAATAAAGTCACATGTCAGCAGAAAGGAGTAAGCCACCTAATTAGAGCAGCAGAAATGACTAGTAAACAAGGTAATATATCACCGAGCAAACAGCAAACACCACAGTGGGTGGGGAACTTGGGTTATGAATACGAATATTAAAAGGGTAAAAAAAAAAAAAAAAGGACACAAACCATAAAAAGAGTTTTAAAGTTCAGAAATCGAACTATTTGTTTCTCTCTTTACTGTATGTGTTCATTTTTGGCCCTTTATGGCTGTGTTTTCATCTCTTCCCTGTTATGTTTTATCACTGTCAGGATGAAACTGAACCGTCAGTAAACCGAGCTGAACTCACTGGCAGCTCATTAAAAACATCCGATGCAGAAGTCCCAGATGCAGTTTTGTGTGGTGTCTAATGTCTTTTGGCTGCAAACACAAAGGAGGCTGGCATGGCCTCCCCTTTGAACAAAGACTTTTGCAGTCGGTCGTCTCGTCTGTGCTCCCTGACTTGGCAGCAGTTAAGTGGACGCTGCTTGGAGGACCAACCAAGGTCAAGCATGACAGCCTGGAGCCTGGAGTTTAAAGAAGCAGGCTTGTGACCTTAGGGTGACGAATCACAGACGGGCTGAGAAACTCAGCACTGGGTACATGAAACAGAAAGGCAATCCTCTCCCTCAGAGTCTACTACCTAAGTGCCCTTAAGCAAGGCATTCAAGCCTCAGATGCATCAGCGGGGGCTCAGTGTCCAACAGTGGTAGAAGGCTGGCTGCTTTGGGTTGCAAAATGGGACTCATGGGATTTTTAGACTGATGCCAACAAGACGTCACCAAAATCTTGTTTCACTGTCCAATATCTCTATTTTTGATCTTTTCCATGCCTAAAAATCCATTGTTTGCCCCAGAAATGTATTCTATTCCCCACGTGAGATGGGTATTAAATCCTCTGTGGTGTTGGCCCATACCAAAAAAATCCCCCTTTTCATACTTACCCAGACTGAGACAAGATGCTGGATACCATTTTCACCTCTGTACACCCAGTGGTTCGGTTCCTATGGGTAGCATTTTGTGTTAGCTTAGCATAAAGACTTGAAGTCTATGGGAGTCGTTAGCCTTGTTCCATCAAAGTGAAAAAATAAGCCTTTCAGCAGCTCTGAAGCTGTCTGATTTACACAGTGGACCATGTGAATGTGTTCAGTGGTCACAGTTCCTCCTTCTAACTTCGCCTAAAATGATTTTCAAACACACATAATACACTGTGTCAATAAGACAGATTTGGAGTTACTCTAAGGTTATTTTTCCACTTTGATGGAGCAATGCTGATGACTAGGGGTCACAAGCTTCATCATGACACTATATTATATTGATTCTTTGTACAACAATACATTATTTGCTGATATTATAAAGTCTGCCATGATTCGATTTCGATTCAGTTCAGGGGTCTGTGGTTGCTATCAGACGATACCATATTCTCATCAACACATTTAGTTACTGTGCATTATATCAACTCACAAAATATGATTTGACAAGTTTCACGACAACACACCTCATGTCTTTGTAAATAAAGTTTGATCTGGCTGCGGTAACTCTCACTGCTCTGTTAGAGTTTTGATTCAGTTTTTGTGAATGAAAGCTGGTGGAAGCCGCAAGGAGGAGGAGGCGGCAGCTGGCCTGCTGACTGTAGCCTACCTGCAGCGTGAGGCTCAACGTCATGTTTGATTTTCAGCTGCTACCACTGTCTCAGGTGCGCTTAGGTGGAAACAGCATGAGAATTTCAAAGTAAAGGTGGTATGATCTAAAAGATAACGATGATGATCAATGGTCACACTTTGCATCAATTCTATTGCATCGTTGAACGTTGAATCGATGGATCAATCTGTATCGATGGATCGTTACACCCCTACTAGACTTCAAGGGCTCTAGTTTCCCGGCGCAGCGCAGGGTGGCGCAGTGAGGCGCACCCCGCGCAGAGCTAGTTTCGACAGGCGCAACGCGTGAGGCGAACGGTGTCCAAGTTTCGCAGACGGATCTGCGCCGAGATGGGAGTGGCGGCGCAGCAGGGGGAGGTGTCCACAGATTCATCTTGGCGCAGTGACAGTTTCGTGCCAAAAGGCTTCGCCGAGGTGCGCCAAAAGCTCGCCTCCTGAAACCACGTCTACTTTCGGCGCAAGGCGCAGCGTGGCTGGCGCAGTGGAAGTTTGGCTGACAGGCGGGCAGTGCGCACACGTCACCACAACCTCACAGGCAGATTTCCAGAATGTCAGGCACATTAACAATGCAATAAATACCCACAGAAAGCACTATTCAATGCTACTATCTCAGTCAGCACATAAACGTATCTCCATATCGACTGTCCCGTCACAACTGATGTCAGATCAAAGGAGATTGGCACCGTTTGGCAGCGTAATGGAAACCCAACCTGATCACCTGTCAGTCAAACAATGTGTCCCATACAGTGATGTCTTTTTTCCAGTTATGGTGTCTGGCGCTGCCCCTGTTAACTACACAGTTTTTCTTCCATATATATTTAAATATTCCACTCTGGGTTTTCGTTATCCGGTAATCACCGGACTATGACTGGTAAAATCTGCCAAAGTCCGGTAATTTTTAAATGTCCGGTGAAAATATTCACAATTTGAATTTTATTAAAACAGTCAATTTCCACGTAATTTTATTTGTAATTAAAAAAAAAAAAAATAGACTGCGTGATCCCTGTCTCCGGTGTACCAGAGGGAGACAGGGTTTTTTTCTGCAGAACCGGATCAAAACAGCGCAGCAAAGTCGCCTGGGGCAGAACAAGGTCACAAGACTGATGCGCATTGCAAGTTGCGGAGAGACACTTGAGACTTTTGATTTTAATTCAGCTGATGAATTAAGTTTTTATTGCATCTATTTGATTTCAAGTTGGCAGCACGCCGCGTTATTAAAATGATATGAGCCCGTTTTTTTGTTTGCAAATTGTAGTTGCAATTGTATGCAACGTTCATGTTAAAAGAGCACAGGCTTGTGCAATATTTATTTATTTATTTTAGACGTTACGCACGTGAGTCAATTGACGGCACTAATTTAATTTGATACAGCCTGCTTTTCAATAAAAAAGATTACGCTATAAATTGACATGCCTTGATATCATTCTTATATGGCCTGCATATAATTTTAAGCTCAGTAAATTCAGATAATATTTGACCGGAATTTCAAACATTTGTCCGGTAAATTGAAAACCTGCCGGTCACGTTGTCCGGTGCCAATTTTTTCTAACGGAATCCCTGATTTGCCCTGCCATGGACTGGCGACCTGTCCAGGGTGTTTCCTTGCCTTCGCCCTATGAGCGCTGGGATAGGCTCCACCACCCCCCCGCGACCCTAGTGAGGATAAGCGGTTTAGAAGATGAATGAATGAATGAAACCCTGATTCCACACATATCGAAAATGTAAAATGCATCGGTTCCTTGCCAGACACTGGGCGTTTAGAACAGCGAATGTAAAAGCTTTCATGTACCGGATTTTGTTTTAATCTCTAGTGTGTTGTTGCATCAGTAAGTGATGGAGTCGAAAGTTGCAAAACAAACATGTAGGCTATTTATATGAATATGGCGAGGATTATCCTTTGAGGTAAAAACATTCATTAAAAATGGGGGCTTCACAGTAAAATTTTTATTTGCTCGTAAAAATCAATAACTTTAACAGACGGTGACAGAGCTGGAAAAAAAGAGATGCGAGGCAGGCAGGTAATGGAAAGACAGGGGACTCAGGAATTTAAGGATAGATGCATGGATGGATGGATGGGTGGACAGATGGATGGCAGGTAGCTCCAGCAACATTGCAACAGCCAAGACTGGCCTCAGTGCGTGTGTGATGCGGCTGCTCTCTTCGTCCATGTCAAATGTGTAGACTACCACTACGCCTTCGCGCAGCGCATTTTAAAGGCGAGGACAGGGGCTCATTTGATTGGTTTAAAGTGAATCGGCTGTGTCAAACCCACACCACGCCTTCTCTCCTCCCTTGCGCCGGTAGGAGGAACGGCGCACTAGATGCGCCAAGGCGCACGGCGTGCCAAACTTGCAAAATCCACTTGGCCACACCCAGGTGGCGCAGCGCAGCTGCGCTGCGCCCGCGCCTCGCCAGGTCTGCGAAACTAGAGCCCCATGTCTTTATGCTAAACTAACACAAAATGCTCCCTATAGGAGCTGAACCGCTGGACGTACAGACGTGAAAATGGTATCCAATATGTCGTCTCAGTCTGGGTAAGTCGGAAAAAGGGTATTTCACCCAAAACGTCACAGTATTCCTCTAACCCTCCCACCAAATCCGAGCATCCGTTTGGAAGTTATGCCACTGCGTGACAAATGAACTCACACTGATTTGTAGTCCCTCTCTGATTTCATCAGATGGGGCAAAATTAACAAAACTTACAAAGAATGTATTTGATCGACTACATCTTCAAGAAGAAACTTTAGCTGCAGGATTTCCAGACTGTTTTTCTGTAGCTGTAGAAATAAGATGCTGACTTATTTAATATCTAGCTGGATGCCAATCTCCAATATTTATTCAAAGTCCAATAATGGGAAATTGAAAATCTGGCCTGACTGCTGGGCAGTGGCAAAGGATGAATAAAAGTTAAAAAAATATAATAACATATACAAGTTCTGCACCATGCCTCCCCGGTGCAGAAGGTATATGAACTGCTGTATCATGTCGTCTTTACAGCAGCGCCTCAGCAAACAATATGAAATTTAATGCAGTGTGATGATAAAAGAAGCTTCACATTATAAATCTAAGACAGCCAGTCTCCTCCTCTGTCTCCGGCTCTGTTTTGCAGGAGCCATGCAAACACGGGTATCGCATTGAAATCCATGTAACCTGACAACTCTTCTGAGGGCGAGCATGAAATGGAGGCACAAGTGCACTTTCACGGTGAGCTTCGGCTGTTTCGTCACCACATGAGCGATGAGGGATCTAATGGTGCAGTAAAAACCTGAAACGCTGATTTATGACTTGTGTCTTTTGGCCTGGACGACACAGGACAAGTTCCACATACAAGGCTGCCTTTGAAAAGAAAAAAAAAAAAAAAAACAATTTAATGCAAAGTCTTGTTACAGTTTCTAGTCAAAAGTTATTAGTTAATAAGTTTGCTCAGCTGTATTTCTGGACCAGGAGGAAAAAAAGGTATATGCTCAGTGATTCTGCTGATGGCATCTTCACCACAAAACATCCATCTGAACAAGGAACTGAGTTACGTCGTGTCATGAATGGTGAATTACTTTTCTTGTTTAAAGTGCAACTCAAATTATTTCAAGGAACAGCTTGAAATAAGTTAATCACCCTGTGTATATCAAGATATTGCCATTTGTTTCACACACAAAAAAAATCAAAGCAGGCCAGTCTTTGTGGAAACAGGTGAAATAATTTTGCCCAAATAACCTTTTTTCTATTTTTTGCAACTGCTCTCATAGTCAAAAAAGTCAAAGTCATATTCTAATTCCCCCTCATTTAAATCTGTGGACTCAGCATAAAGAGAATGCACAGTGTATATTTAGCACTGCATGACTTCACCCCTGCTGATGGCATCTTCACTGCAAAAAACAGCATCCAATCTTAAAATCTCACTTTTTTAAATCAAGTTGGGAAAGTTTTCCAGGAGAGCCAAACCAGTGAGCTTATTTCCAATGCAAATCAACTTATTTCAAAAAGTTTCTTGAATCAAGTAACATCCTGAGTTAAAGAGATTATTTCAAAATAATGTCACTTTTTGCACGAAATGCTTGCAGTGACGGAGATGTGTGTGTGTGTTGGAAACAAGGGAAATCAGCTCACTTCGCTTTTCCCCACTTACTCTGAAGAAAACCGAAATCTGCAGAGTCAAATGACTTGTTACATAAATAATTTTTGCAGTGCTTGGCAGTAGCGTTGTTATGATGACAATCATGCTGATTGGCAATCCAAAACATCCTAGTCCTTACTGCTGCACCTGTTACTTCCACAAATAGTGTACCTGCCAACATCCCAAAGACATACAAACAAGGCATGTCAACCAGATGGCCGCTACTCAGCTATTTCACGGTGTCAGGCAGCCTAAGTTTAGGTGCTCTGTCCTGCGAGCACTCCTATGTAAGTATGTAAATCGTTTTAGCTACAACGTGCAGCGCGGATGGTGTTTAAGATTAGGCACAGCTGCATTTCTTTTTCGTTTGGGCAAATGCAGCAAAGCAGATCCAAGCGCGCGTTCTCAGTGGGAACGCGTTGGACTCATCTGTGCGTGAAACCTTCATAATTTAGTGGCTCCACCGCTGCGCTGCGCACGGTGGAGCCTCCTGTGCACCAACTTACTCAGCTGGTTGGGCTCATGGCTGCCGTTGACTCTGCCGTCGGGATGAATCTGGAGGTGGAAGCCGATGCCAACCCTACAGTAGAGCCTGCAAGTCCTGCGTCCCGAACTGATCCCCTTCTCCAGAAGTTGGCCCTCCAAAGAGACGAACCCTGCTCCGGCCGCGGCGCAAATCAACTGAGCGAAGGTCAAAAGGTAGAAAGGAACATTCATTCTTCC
The DNA here is from genome assembly GCF_902150065.1 of Myripristis murdjan. Classification (NCBI taxonomy): domain Eukaryota; kingdom Metazoa; phylum Chordata; class Actinopteri; order Holocentriformes; family Holocentridae; genus Myripristis; species Myripristis murdjan. Next base: position 32,855,203 of record NC_043988.1, read on the forward strand.
AGAAGCGGGACACGCGGTGACTTCGCTAGGCCACCTCTTCTTGCATTTTGGTGTCGCTCCTGTGGTTTGGGCACCAGAAACCGTGCGCACACGCGTGGAGTCCCAGCGCTCCTGGGCATTACCCCGGCTGCAGTAGCTGGAGCTGTTCTGCTGGCACGGGGATATTTATAACGCCAATGATCTCACTACTCGATGCATGCCTGAGCTCTAAAGGACGTTCTTTCATCCAGATTTTCTCGCCGAAACGCCACTCCTGCTCAGCAGTGATCCACAGAAGCGGGGCGTCAAGAAAACGCGACTGACAGCGCACATTTTCCAAGGAATCATCCGCGCCAGGACGCACTAAGCGCGGCATTTTACGCACAGGGAGTCATAGTTTTTATAGATCGGAGACGCTAATAATTCATTAAGTGGAAAGACAAGCGAGTCCCCTTCTGCAGTCGCCTCGAAGCTTCTTTTTGCAAAATCCCAGTTGTGCTGAAAGGACAGTTCAGCCAGACGCTGCAACGTGAAGTGCCGCTGCGGGACTCCGGGGTTAAAATAGACGGAGATCCTCAGGTGGCGCAGGAGAGTTTTAACACTGGCTCACCGGGAGCTTCCCGCAGCCGTATTTATAGGCTTTAGTCCACCTTATCATCTGATACGACCACATGGTTACTGGAGAGCAGCCTGTCAAGTAACATAACCCTGATTGTGAGCAATACAGTGTACAGTGGCACTGTAAGAGCCACGTTTGGAGCACAGGAACCTCATATTGTACACTAATTTTAGCGCACATACATTCTCTCCCCCTTTTGTTTGTTGTTTTACTTATACAAACATTTCTTCCATGAAATTTTTACTCTATATAATGAGCAAATCTGATTGATTTACTTATTTAACCCACTTGTTACCTTCAAATTTAGTAACATTTTTAGCAGTTGGGGTCAATTTGACCACAGTAATTTGAACCTCCAGAAAATGATTATAATAACAATCACATAACCTCCCTCACTCACCCCCTCTTATATGTCTTAGTTCTTGTGGGAATATTTTCCCCCAAATGTCACATTAACCATCAGTGGTTCTCACACGACTACAGGTGTGGTTATGTTTGGTGAGGTCCCTAAAGCAGAGGGCATTTATTTAACGATTATAAATGTCCTGTTATAGTTCCTCAGTGTCCAAAACAGCTAAAGCAAATGTGTGTAAAATGTTGGTATTTCTTACACAGCTAAAAAAGCCTGAGGTCAAATCGACTCTAAAGAAACACTGACGCGTACAAAATGTCATTGAAAACACATCTTCATGTTTTTCCATCATGTTTGTCCCCATTAAATTAGGAAAAGGTGAAATATGAAGCAAAAAAAAAAAAAAAAAAAAAAAAAAAAAAGATATTAATCATTTATTTAGAGGTGTTACACATAGAATGGAGTGACTGACCTTAAAGATAACAGGTGGGTTAAACTTTTATTTGAGGGTGAAATAAAGGTTTCAGTTGAGTTGGAATTCACAGAGTAAGATTGTGAAAATAATGAAGAATAAAGAAACAAAGGACAGGAAAACAAACATATACATGAAAACAAGAATATTTGCAAATGTTATACACACAATCAGTGGTATAACTCCCATAAACCACTTCCAGTCTTTTGATAACTGGGGCAGCAGTGGTGTCCGAAGGCTGTCCTATGACTGAGAGGTTTCAGCTATGTGTCCTGCCCAAGTGCCCATGAGCAAGACACTGAACACTGGGATAAAAATGTCAGCTGGATCATTCGTTTTCAAATGAGTCACTGATGGGCTTCCAGGGTCCACAGCAAAACAAGGAATGGTTTAATTTCACTATCATTTAAATCACTTGACATTGTTATGTTACAGAAAAAAAAGGATACAAGTAATTATTTCAGCATCATGTTTTAATCTCAGCACTTTGAGTCCACTTGTCAGCGCTCAAGCGAGACATGTAAACATTTTGATATTTAACACTTCAAATGTGGGTCAGTGGGTTAATGAAAGTTAACTTGTGGGTCTGGAATGGGAAAAACTTTGAAAAGCCTTGGCCTAGATGACTGACATGTAATGTAAAATGTCATTTAAAGCCCTGGTAAAGTGGGAGATAATTGCTGCTGATGGCTGTCCAGTCCCTGCTCGCCTGTTTGATGTCCAGCGGCGCAGGTTCATCGGATTATCATGCCGCGCAGTCTGTGGCATCGCCCTGATCCCACACTGAGGATCATATGTGATGCCTTCCAAAGCAGCAGAGAGACAAACACAATATGGTGGCGAATTTAAATGCCTATATGCTAAATGGAAACGGCAGGAGAGGGGCTGAGATGCTATTCTGGCACGACTTCTTCGACTGACAAGGTGCAAGGATTATGCCGCGAAACACTGGGAAAGAGGAAATCCCAGCAACATTTGCAGTGCTGAGAACCAAGATTTCACAGTAAAACCCTGACAAATATACTGCAAATGTTACTGGAATTTCCTCCTCGCCAGTGGAGGGAGGAAGGCGGTCGAGATGGTGTGTGTGTGTGGGGGTAGGATTTATTTTTGCAGCAGCATTATGGCCTGTAGTGCAGTAATGGTCTCAGGTTCAGCATATGCCTTGCTGACGTGCCCTTGAGCAAGACGCTGTTCACTCATCGCAAGTTGCTCCGGTGCATCAGTCTCAAATGGAGAACAAAATCCAGATTTCATCCACTCAACACCGCTGAAAGTTCATATTTTTACTGATAGTTTGTCCTGACAAAATTCTGGAAATAACGCTGTGACCTCATGGAATCACAACCAAAACACAAAAACAATCTGGAAAACGTCGTATTTACTTTGAATTTCTCGCCCGTATCCCACATGAGGAGGGGTTAAGCTTGTTCATTTAGTGCCTTCACATGCGCCGGGCGCTGTAATCCCGACCCTCATTGTTTTCAGGGGCCCGGCTGTGTTTGAATTTGATTACCTCGCACCCAACTGTGGATTATGGCCTGCATAGGGGCCTAATTGTCTCTCTTGCACACATAGCCAAGGCAAGGCCCGCATTACCTTCTATGTAAACAATAGGGCAGTGTTTAGTCGCACTGTTCTAATGGCCAGTCATTCCTGTGAGGCCATTCCAGTAACAGTGAGGTAATCCTCCTGAGTTGTATAAACACGGATGATCCTGATTGATTTCCCCGCCCGATTGATCCCAGCTTTTAGCAGCTTTTTAGTCTAAGCAAAGAGCAGACACGGGGTTCTGCCGCGGCCCTGACCGGTCTGAGCCGGGAGACGGTGATCAATCTGAGGGTCGAGGGCGCAGTTTGGGAGCGTCCGACGGGGCTGTGGCCTCGTGCGTGGACAGATCAGGCTGCTGCTTGGTGAGCTGACGCCACATTTACGGTGCCAGCCATCAGGGAAGCACATGTTAAAGCGTTTATTAGCAGTGTTGACAGTTTTTGTTTTGCAGTACAGTCAAACTGGTGTAGTTTGAAATGAAACTTTCCAAGGATTCACTCCAGGTTTCTTTTACATTAAGGCACGATCTGGATAAAAAAAAAAAAAAAAAAATTTGATGGCAAGTCAGTCTCACTTATGTGCATTGTTGCAACATGAATGCAACTTGTTTTCTATGGCTTCCTCATAAAAACATACAGTATTATGTGAGAAGAGTATGCAGAGAGAAAAGTATTGCTTTGTGTGAACCATGCTCGACTGAACCGCTGATCTGAGGGTCAAACATTCATCGAGATATGAAAAATGGCTGTCCAGTTTGCTGTAGAAATGCCTTTAAAGGTGTTAAAAAGGGGCTTCAAACAACAGGGCTCCATTATTTGGGAAGGGGTGTTTGGGTTTGCAACCAAAAGCAACCAAAATCAATCAAAATGTAATAAACTGAAAAAGGATATTAGAATTTTAATAACAATGGGATCAGCGTTGCCCTGTGCTCGTCTGATGAAGGTGAAGATCAGTAAAACCTGCTTGGCTCTGCCTTAACAAGCCGCTCACCCGCCTACCAGTCTCCTTCGTCTGGGTTTCAGCACAGCTTTACTTTCAGATGAAGGTGCAGATACAGTCTCAGAGACGTTTCCACTCTAAGACCAAAAAAAAATCTGGGGAATTTTTTTTTTTTTTTTTTTTTAGCAGGAGAACTGACAAATTCAAAGCACAAAATATCACATAATAAATAAATAAATAAATCATAAAGGGATGATTTTTTTTTTATTCTTTTTTGGCATTACTGCTTTATTCAACACTCTCAGAAAACAAAGCACATATTTGCACCTTTAGGGAGCCTCTAATGTGCAGCTTTTGTCCCCTTGCCACTTTTTTGTCCCCTTGTGGTTTGTACCTTATAGAGAGCAGCCTTGTTTCTATAGTATAACTACAATATTGACTGGAGAATCGTATGACCTATTTTTCATATCCACCAATCTACAAAATGTATTTCATTTCAAGGCCACTCAACCATAGCCTACAAGTTACAATTTATATATTTATTTAGGTATTTATTTGTATATTTACTCCTTCATTCAGTTATTTCTTTATTTATTCCTTGTATTTGGCCTAAAATAAGCGGTTGTCCCTTAAAATTTAGAGGAAATAGTTCATATATGTACCATTCACTGCTTGGGAATACGTACCTTTTTGGCTCTGGGAAAGGTTCAAATAATTACCTTGAGGTGCAATAATTAGCACTATAGGGGGGACATTTGTGTAGATTGTGCTTTGGGGGACAGAAATGGACTCTGACGTATGTGCTACACACTCTACCAGGTGAGCAAGTGAGCGAATAGTAGAAAAGAAACAAGAAAAACCTCTGATAAATACCAAGAAATTTCTCACTGATTGATGATTGTGCTTCTCTGCTCTTTCCTGCTTCGCTTTAATGTGGACAGATGAATTGCGCTGAACATGTGTATGGCCTGAACTTTGCGTATGGGTGATAGTCAGGAATAATGAGCTGTGCCTTTGATTGCCGTTCTTTATTGTGCTTGCCGAGCCCAGCGTTGTGCACTGGATGAGTGTGAGTGTACATATTCTGTGGTCACTCCATATTTTAAGCTGTATTGTATGCCTCTTTTGCAGCGGCTTGGCTGGGACGTCTGCTACGCCTGAAAAAAGGTCAGCCAAGTTCCCCTTCATCTTCATCAGCCCCATTCATATGCGATCCGCTGTGTTTATACTAGTGCTTGGTAAAAGAACGAAGACATGCCCGGGGACGTGAGGAGACCATTTTCATCTACACGCACTGCCAGCTGATTGTGTTGATTTTAAACCAGACTGATGCAAACACGACGTCACTTCATTGAATCCACAAACAAGCAGGCACCTCGGGTCGTCCCCGTCAGCACTTCCCAGCCTCAGAAACCCGTCTAGAGCCCCGGCCGACGTGTCGTCTGCAGCGTCTGGCATTCGCGGCCGTGTTATTCCCGGTGGACTGGCGCCCCGTTTGAGCCGCAAATGCAGCAGATCCCCGGTTCCCGGACCTCCCCGCCGTGCCGCTAGAAAACTCATAACTCTTCAAAAGTTCAAAGCGTCCCTCTGAAACTCTCCAGACTAACGACAGCAAGAGAGAAATGACAAGGTGAAGTTTGTGTGAAAGAGAAAAGCCATAAAGAACAATTTTTCTCTTTCCTCTGAGGCCTCGGCTCGGACGGGCCTTTTCAGTTAAAAGTCAGCGGAAGACGACCAACAAAGCACTCAAACAGGGAAATAGGGACACCACTGATTTGTTTGTGTTTTCCTGCTTGATGCTTGCTGTCCCTTGGCCGAGTCCATAAAGCGACACCTGTTCACTTGTTACAGACGCGCCACCTGTCAGTGCAGAGAGGGCCGAGGGAGGGGGGCAGAGGGTTAAACCACTGACAGGCGGCTGTCGATAAGCTGCCTCCACGGCTGCTGAGACTGGAGGGCCATGAAAGAACTCACAACTGGATCCCCAGCTCTGTCAATCGTTTTATTTGCCAAGTTGTGTCAAGTTTATTGAGAGAGTGTGTCATTCTCGCCAAACGTTTTACAGAGAAGAAATTTCCTGAATTCAGGTAAAGAGAACAGGCACTCGTTAGAGCACAGACCTCAGGTGAGGTCGCAGCTGGAAGTTGCAGCCCAGTTTGTGCTGAGCCACGCTCCCTTTAGGCCAGTGGTTCTCAAACTTTTTTCATTAATGTACCCCCCTTTGACATATTTTTTCAGCCCCTGAATGATGCAAAAAAAAAAAAAAAAAAAAAAAAAACCCTAACCCTAACCCTAACCCTAACCCTAACCCTATAGGCGGAGGTGCAGTGCAGCTCCATCAGCGTCTGAAACAACAACCTGACACTGAGGAGATTTTGTTGTCTCTGTTTTTGCTTCTTTTTCTCTTCTTCCTCGTTGGTTTCGGCTTCGTTCGATGACCACAGCAGCAGAATTAATCCACAAACACACACATCTGACACCTTCAGGAAACACAGAGGGAAAACTGAAGATAAAATGTGGTTTATCAAGCTTACATTTACATTTTTTATTGAACTTATTATAGCACAGGCTAATTGTTTTATGAATTATGCATGACTGATTTTTTTTTTAAAATGAACTGAAAAAAAATCTCCTATACCCCCTGCAGTACACCAGCGTGAACTAAGAAACTTGCTCAGCGCCACTTTGACCCGTGACCACCCTCCACACCGGCTTTGGTGCTGTTGTGTTCATGCATTTGGAAACCACGGCTGTGTTTGTGCTAAGCCCCGCCCACTGCTGGCCCATGACCAGCCTTCCCGGCATGTTTAGTGCAAATCTGCCCGGTGCTTTTTGGGTTCCCCTGCTGACAGGTGGATGGATGGACAGGGACGATGCCCCTGCCAGATGTTTCGCCTCCTTGGCAGAGCAGTGCTTCACAAACAGAGCAGGAAGGGGCGCAGAGCTTGTGTCTACTGCACGTGAATATTTGGGCTTTTCTGACGGGAATGTGATTCGGTGACACCGGGACAAACTGACGACTCACACAGCGACGCAGGCACAAACGTTAGACGTGGCACAGGAACAACATGGCTTCATATTGATTCGAGATGGCGCGGCCGACAGCGATGGAAACGCCTGAGAGCGGCTCTGATCCTTGCAGAGCTTGGATGCAGCTCCCGAGCGTCGCGTTTAGGGAGTTTTCAGGTGCTGAAATCTCCCCTCTGGCGGCCATATTGGAGCTCTTTCGGTCTTTGGCGACAACAGCTGAGAACAGCTGGTTGCAATTCTAAACTTGCAATTCATCCGTCTCAACAGAATGAAATAGACATGACTCATTTCTGTGCTGTTTTTGTCAGGGAACAGGACTTTGCAGCAACATGGTTTGTAGATGATGTCAGTTTGATGGTTAGCTAGGTGGCTGAGGGCGGGGTGTTGCTAATCAATATTTTCACGTTAAACAGTCTTCTCAAACTGTTTGCCTGAAGACAAACCAGAAAACTGTGTTTGGAAACAAATGTACTTTATGAGACTACTGACTTTCACTTACAACATTAATGAACTGAACAGCATTCAAATCACAACAAAGGTGTTTCTCTGTCTCTGCTGCCCGGCTGCAACTACTGTCCGAGACAGGGATAAAAAAAAAAAAAAAAAAGCGTTCTTTGAGACTGAGCCACCAGGACAAAGCGAAATCAGCGCCTTGAAGGGATTAAATATGTGAATGTGTGCACATGACCTCATGCCTGTACCTACATGGTTAGGAATATTTTGCTGTGTGATGTTTTTGAGGAAAAAATACAGCATCTGCATTTTAATTTACTATGGATTCCACCTTGAATGGAAGTCTTTTCTTCCACTTTGGTGCTTCGTGTTACTCTAACACCACCTCACCATGACCAGAGAAAGTGCAGTGGAGCAGAGGAAGGAGCAGAGGAGCCTTGCCTCACATGTCAGCCCGCAGGTCTGGGATCAAATCCCACCTGAGATCCTGCAGAAACATAGAGCTTCAGACAAGGTGAGGCTCCAAATGAAAAGAGAGAATAAAAACCAAGTGAGTTCCTGCAGTTCAAGATAAATATTTTTAAATATGCAACAATACCAAAATGATGCACCTAAAGTGTCAAAGGTAAAAGGGTCAAAGCAAAAAAAGAGGTTCAACACAATAAAAGCAGGCGCTGAAGTTCTGTATCATCCTGTTATAGACAAAATTAAGACGATGATATCTGATGTTTGTCACTGCACCTTTTTTAAGCTTTTCCACTTCAGAGATCAATTGGATTTTGTTGTTTTAGCTCTGTTTGTAACAGCTGGTCCGAATTCAGACAGCCTTTCAAACATCTGGATTACCACCAGCTCCATCATGAATTTACCCCGCGTAAACAGCTACTTATTGTTTTTTTTTTCTGTATTTTTGTTCGACAGTCAAACCAAGTTATTGTATTGAACAGAAAACTCAGGTATCTCTCAATCAACTAAATGAGTTTTTTCCCTAAACACTTCACTTGAGAATGGGGCCGAAGTGCAACAGCAGTTCAGCAGGTATGCAGGGGGGAAAAAAGATCTACAGGAGACAAATAGACACGTTTAGGAAGACTCTTCACGCCTTTGCTCTGTTTTGGTTGAACCCCAAGAGCCGACTCATAATGGTACATCCATTTTCCCCTTACAAAATCCCTTTTGAAGATATTTACACATCAGACTTAGATCTTTTCCCCTTAAGTGGCCCTTGGGTGGCCGTGGAGCGGAGGACAGCAGATAAATCTGGTCTGTTTTTCCTCACAGGATACAGCAGGCCTGAACATCACTGATCTCTTCTAATCCATTATCCACCTCTGCATCTGGCCCACCCCTGGGCGACCATACATCTTCATTTGGCCCTTTCACCGGGCGAGTTCACACGCTCACGCTCATAAGCATGTTTGCAAATTGCACCGTGCACACATGCACACACACACACACACACACACACACATACACATGCACAGACACACACACACACAAACAAAGGCTTGACAGTGGGAGACCACAACTTGCCCGTCCTTTTCTTTCAGTCCCTTCCAAACAATCCTTTCATCTTTATTTAGCCCCGTCTGATTCTGACAAAAAGCAACAAACTTATTTTGGCTCCTGAGCGCACATACTAGCTGTGTCCCAAATTCAAGGGCCACCTCTTTCGAAGGCCTCATTTCAAGATTGAATACGTCATACTGGGTCACGAAAACTGGTCGATTCCAGAGGCCCCTCTAAATGCAGCGATGGGTCCAGCAGAAATAGTTGAAAAGTCACTGCTGTTTAAAAGGCACTGCTAAATTTTTAGCCACTTATGTGGTTTAAAAGTAAATATGTTACCTGAGGCTCTGTGATATTTTTTCATTAGCAACATAACAAACCAGCCTTCTGATGTTACCAGCTCAAATTCACCAAAACATGTTCCCTCAGCCCTCTTGTTCCCTTGGCCCCGGGTTTCTTCAGCTCATTCAAAGTGGGCTAAACTCTTGAACAAACGTTTTCAATCAAGTATGAATTGTGGATAAGATAAAATGGGATTAACCTCCAATTTCAAAACTCCCATCTCTACATTTCAGATTCATAGCATAATGATAAAAAAGGAGTAATGAGTGTTTTCTGTTGTGACAGTGGAGCACAAATTCCCTATAATGTGACGTAGATCCTCATCTCTATGTTCCCTCAGAACCATATTCCCTCATCTCTGTTCCCTCAACTTTATGTTCCCTTAGCTCTATGTTACCTCAGCTCTATGTTCCCTCCGCTGTGTTTTCTCAGTTCTATGTTCCTTCAACTCTATGTTCCCTTAGCTATATGTTCCCTCAGTTCTATGTTCCCTCATCTCTGTGTTCCCTTGGCTCTATGTTCCCTAAGCTCTGTGTTCCCTCAGTTCTGTGTTCCCTTAGCTCTATGTTCCCTTAGCTCTATGTTCCCTCATCTCTATGTTCCCTCATCTCTGTGTTCCCTTGACTCTATGTTCCCTGAGCTCAATGTTCTCTCATCCCTATGTTCCCTCAGTTCTATGTTCCCTCATCTCTATGTTCCCTCAGCCCTATAGTTTCTCAGTTCTATGTTCCCTCATCTCTGTGTTCCCTTGGCTCTATGTTCCCTAAGCTCTGTGTTCCCTCAGTTCTGTTTTCCCTTAGCTCTATGTTTCCTTGGCTTTATGTTCCCTCATCTCTATGTTACCTCATCCCTATGTTCCCTCAGCTTTATGTTCCCTTAGCTCTATGTTACCTCAGCTCTATGTTCCCTCCACTGTTTCCTCAGTTCTATGTTCCTTCAGCTCTATGTTCTCCCATCTCTATGTTCCCTCAGCCCTATAGTTCCTCAGTTCTATGTTCCCTCAGCTCTATGTTCCCTTAGCTACATGTCCCTCAGTTCTATGTTCCCTCATCTCTGTGTTCCCTTGACTCTATATTCCCTAAGCTCTATGTTCCCTCATCTCTATGTTCCCTCAGTTCTGTGTTCCCTTAGCTCTGTGTTCCCTTGGCTCTATGTTCCCTCATCTCTATGTTACCTCATCCTCAGCTCTATGTTCCCTCAGATCTACAGAAATAGGATTAAAAATAGGATTAAAATGGGATTAAAATGTTTTCTGAAAAATGAAATATTTTATTAACTTGTGTAGATAAGTTGGTGAATTGTTATAACGACCTAATGCCTTGCTACAACCACATACTATATCTAATCCTAAAATCAAAATCTAACATTGAGTAAACATAAGGATGAGGGAACACAGGGCCTAATTTGGATGGCAATTCATCTTTTAGGGATTGAGGGGACACTGGGGGTGACCCTGTTTTGTAACCCACAGCCACACAGGCTGTGCTCATCAAATGAGGACATCCAACCAACGTCCTGCTTCATATTCTCACAGTGACACACATTCACACCTGGGGGCAGCACAGCACAGCCTGATGTCTAATGCTGGGCAATGAGCAGCTCCACCGGGACACTGGAGTGAGGAGCTTCCCTGAAGAACTCCTCAGGAGCAGTTGTTTGGAGAAGAGGAGTTTTTCTAAATCACTTTATCCAGCTCAAATTGTCTGAGCAAGTCTTAGATTCAAACTGGCAGCCTTCCGGTTGAGAGTCATTTTCTATGTAGATTTCATTTCCCAATGTCCCTTTAATTTCCTCATCACTTGTTTGTGGCGTGGTGGCCTATATTAAAGGAAAAACTTACTCCAGGTTTCTCTTACACTGTTAGATATCATCCATCTGTCATGTTCTATTCATTCCAGGAGTTTGGCATTACAGTGATAAACTCTTGTAATTATCTTTTTTGATGAAGCCACATTCCCTCAACCTTGTTCACTTCTAGTTCAGGTGGATGTTTCTCTTCCGTGTGTGTGTAGGTGGACAGAGAGGCAGCGATAACACAACAAATATATCAGATTATTAGGAAGTAAATGAAGAGAGAACAAGGGTGGTGGTGCTTTTCAGGGTTGACTTTCAGGGTCGACAAAAGCGCTGTTCCGTCAGGGCTTTGTATTTCAACAAATTCGCAATGATGGACGCCGGTGCTGCACTGCATTCTGGTCTGTTGAGGCCAGAGAGAGACTAAATCGACATACTGGACATGCATACCTGCCTGTGATTTGTTAGTAAGGAGAGGCAGAGTAGATAAGATAATCTGATTGTCCACAGATGTGAAAATTTGCCCTCAGCTTCATGAGTTGGTTGAAACACATCACAGTAAATCACAATACATGTATAAAAACACAACCTGCAGACTAACAACAACAACAATAACAGACTTTTTACAGGTTCCAGTGTTAATGGTGTTTATGAGTTTAGCAGAGTTACTGTATTTCGTATGAAAGACTTTTTGCAAATGTTCTTGGTTGCTGCAACGGCTCTATAGCGCCCTCCTGAGGGCCGTTTTATGAATTCTTTACAGAGGGGATGAACAGGATCAGACACAATTGTCCGGCTTTTTGTTTTACCTGCATCTTATATACACATCCCAGTTGTGTCTGGGGAAGGTCTACCTGACCAGCATGCTGGGTAAGCACGTCCGGTGTGTCGGTTTAGTCTCTCTCACTGAGGTTGCAGCATTGCATTCTGGTCTATGTGCCACTCCTCTCTGTCCTCTTCTTCCATGGATTTCGCCCCATATGACTGTTCAACACTAGAGCGTTTACAGGTGATGTTTAAGATCACTGACACATTTCCTGCTGTCAAACTGCATTGGAACTGGACTCGAAATGTCTTATAATGTGACCACAGGTTTTCTATGATTGGCTGCTAAATCCTTGACGAGGGGAAAAATGGCGTGTATTTCAAATCCGCATGATCCACTCTATAAATAAGACAGCTTCAGAGTTGCTGTGAGGTTTATTTTTTTACTTTGATGGAACAAGGCTAACGACTCCCATAGACTTCAAGTCTTCATGCTAAGCTTTGCTGAAAAGTTACCAATAGGAACCGAACCACTGGACGTACTTGCCTCAGTTTGTGCAAGTCGATAAAAGAATACTCTTAAAGTTGGAGTATAAACTTTAAATTTTTTTCATTTAATCCAACTCCAACTTTCCTCTACTCACCTTTGTCTTTCTCGCAGAGCGTCTAACTAAAGCAGCGTTGCATTCTCAGCGGTGGAAAAGATTAGATCCTTCTAGTTTTACCCCGGACGTCCTCTTCCGTTTACGCAGGGGTTGGGGTTAGGGGGTTTGGCGGGGGTGTTTTTCGTGCTTGAAGCGAACGGCTGCAGGTTGTAAATAAGTAAGACGTCCTCTGCTGCTTTCGCTGTCTATATGGAACAACTCAGCCGGAGCCCTGCCAAAGTTTTGCGCCCCGAGGAGCCGGGAGGCGGCCAGCGCTCCAGTCATTGCTGCGTCCAGTGAAGCTGGGTTGACTTTCATGACATGTTGGTGTGAGAGGGTGGAGGAGATGGGAGGAGGGGGCCGGGGCGGGGGGCCGAGGGGAGGGAGGCGACATGCATCCCCGGCCTTCCAGAAAACTGTCCTGTATGCTGCGGCTGATATGGAGATGCACTTCAAAAGGGGGGACATGAGTGGAATGTGTAACAAAGTAATGTGACTACATTCAGAGTCATCCGCCGAGTTCCTGCCGCACATTAAATCATGGATGTCAAAACCCACAACCGTAAACACATGAAGAGCTTGATTCCAGAATGAAACACGATCCCCCCAAAAATACTAATAATCAGAAACAAAAATAAAGTCTGCAATATAATTCAAAGCACAAAAATAAGAAATTAATTAATGTGCTGTTTTATCAGGAGAGGATTTAACAGAAGTCTAAGAATTAATTTTTTTCACAGTATTTTGGAGTAGAAACTGAAACAAAATGACAGTACAGGGAAAACAATTTTCCTGCATTTACACTGAGCTACAAATGAGATGCATGATGTTGAAGTACAGCTATTAATTACAACTATTATTATGTATTATATTAATAGAATGTATTATTATGTTCATATTAATAAAATAACTTTTAGATAAATGTTTTTAGATTTTATTAATAATATTATAATCATCATTTTGATGCCACAATGTCTTTTCCAAAGCAACGTATAACCTATATACTGAGCAGATCTGACAGTTGTTTATTCAGTTTATGTGAGTGTCAAATTAAATACATTTTTTAAATACTTTAAACATTGTGACTTTGTTAAAAATCATCATTTATGACAGCAAAACCTTTAATAATTGGACTAATATTAATAAACCTAATAATTGTTCTAATATTACTGGTACATCATCACATAATGACCTGATTCTAATACATATATTATCAGACTTACATTCAGTTTTACAAATAATGTGTTTATAATTTACCTATAATTGGAAAAATGGTAACACTTTACAATAAGAGTACAACAATTAACGTTAGTTAATGCTGTAATAAACATTAAGTAAGAGTTAACTGACCATTAACTAATGTGTCTAAGAATCATGTACTAATGCTGTTCATGCTAAGGTATTAATTTATATGTTATTCAAGGGTTACTGTAGATATTATTAACATTAGTAAATGCCATAATAATCATTAACTAACAGTTAATTAACCATTACGGCATTAACTAACATTAACTAACGTTAACTGTTGTACTCTTATTGTAAAGTGTTACCAAAATAATACAAATAATGCCTAAATGCTTCGGAAATACCTCATGAATATTAAATTGCTGGACCCACTAAACTTATGTTTTGCAAAGGCATTGCAGAAAATATATGTTAAACATTTGTAGAGGTTTCAGTAGCTCCCAGTCTACAGTTTTAACAGTTTATCTCATACATACAGCCATTTATAACTTCCTAAGTAATTCAGAATCCTTCATAAATGTGCTGGAAATGAATGCAGGAATTATTATTACTTTTCTTGTTGGTAAAACAGAATAATCTAAGCAGTAATGTAATCCATGATTTATTTAATCATTAAGTGAGTTGGTTAAGGCTCAGGGATTATCTACAGGGTTGCCTCCCTGCAGTGTAAATCTGAAGCACCACTGGTTTAAGTTTTTAGTTTTAGATTTCGCTCACTTGCACACACAACTGGGAAAGGCTGTGAGAAGAAATACAATCTGAGCACGTGAGACATAGAAACCCCAACGGACTCGTGAAAATGCCTCAAACCAAAATAATAAAACAGAAAAAAAACAAAACAAAACATGTAAGCAGAAACCAAATGACATAAAAATTCAAAAAATGATAGTAAAGACTGACAAAAGTTACACATGGCACAAAGTACAAATAAATAAAAGGTAAAGATAATAAAACAAATAAAAAACACAAAATCACACAAAAAGAGGCGGGTGGTTTTAGCATTTATCTGTCAGCCAGACAGGAGAGAGATGACAAGGCAAGAGACAAGATGCCAGTTAACTCCTATTACATAACAATAATTTTACTACCCCGGTTTATAAGCAGAGCGGTGGCAGGACAAGTAAATAAGTTGCTTCTCCAAGAGATCGGTCATGTGCCCTCACTCACTCTGCTTTACGGGACAGAGAAGCACTTGAGGCCAGGAGACAGGTGTAACCTAAATAGCTAACCTCTGGAGTCTTCGCCTTCGCCACAACGCCAAGAATTCAGGGCTGAGACACGACTGGAAGACAGGTACGAGTGCCAGAGAGGGAGACGGGGCTCGTCCAGCGGCATGTGAAAGCACAGGGATTGTCTCGAAGTGGACGGGACGTGTAAATGTGTCCCTGTCAGTGCAGCTGCAGATTGACTGCATCGTCTGTCCAAAATAGTGCAAGTACCCGGGGGATGATGCTCCTCATGTATATTTAGCCTTACAAAAAATAAAATTATACGACACCAACAATCTAACATCAACCTGCAGAAAGTAGAGCTTGCATTATATATATATATATATTTTTTTTTTTTAAAAATCTGTTTATGGCCTGAGGGTTGTATGTCTCTTTTACAGTGTGGATACCCGGGTTTGGACAAAAATTTAGAAAGAAATTTAGAAATGATGTTCAGATGTTGGTGTTATTTTAGTGAAACTGTAGTGTAAAATGATTTTTAAAAATTGGTGGGCCTACTGTCTGTTCTGGGCAACTTCCTGCACAGCGCTGGAGTTTACATGATGACACTGAAGGCAACACACAGGCTGTTTCAGGTGGTAAATGTAACTTAGCGATGGAGGACAAGCAAAATCTCAGGTCGGGTTTAAACAATATTTTTAAAGTCGGCTCTTCTTCCCAATCCTGCCGCCTCTGAGAGTTTGGAAAAACATGCTTTTTGTGGTTCCTTGTGCCACTGAAAAACCCATTTGATGCTCACACGTAGTTTCCTCCTACTACGTATGTTATTAAAGTAAAACGTTTTGGAAATGGTGGATTGCAGAGGTGAGATGTCTGATTCTGCAAAGGTGACGTCTGGCATCATCATCATCATCATCATCAGCATGCATTCTGTGTGACTGGATTGCACACAAATGCTTAAACTCCAGGTGGACAAACATTCAAGCTGCACTGAATATCTGTAAATAAAACACACCTGAAGTCCACGTTAGAGGAGCTGCATCAACACAAATGAATTTCTTCCCCCTGTAACAGAAGCAACACGCAAGCAAGTCTGGCAAACAAAGATGAAAACACGCGGGAACCCAAAGTGCTTCAGATGTTTTAGCTGCAAGCCTCTCTGTTCTCTGTTCTCCTGCTCGACAACAAGTTACGCCGTGGAAAGACTGCAGCTGATTGGACGGACGCTCTGCGAGTGCTGCGGTCCAGTTGGGAGAAAACGGCGCCTCGTTCATCAACCTTTTTTATTTTCCACCTGAAAGCATAAAATGAGACGAGGAGAACCCAACGCTGCTGCTGAATCCTGATCTAGATTTGATCTGTAAGCCTGAGCCACACTTTCGTAAACCAGACATGTTGAACATTATTCAAATAAAGCTCCGGCAAATTCATCTGAGAGGACCTCCTCATCTGTTTTCAAAAATAAAAAACTAAATCCATGTACAAAAGGAGCATTTCCCGAAGAAAAGGTGTGCGATAGCTGTCATCTGATGAAAAACTGCTACGAGATAGGTGGCTAAAAAGTTTTTAAAAACCCTTTAACCCTGCAATATTTATTAAATATGCCAACTTCTGCACATTTTATGGACTTGTTCACATCTGCACATAAATTGCATGTTTCGACATACTGTATGAACGCTGCGTGTCAGCTGAATGGTTGTAAAGGTAAAGATGAAACGCAAAGAAATGGATGGAATAATAATAAAAAAGTATGCAAGAGGAATGAGTGTCTTCCTCAGTTGCTGTAGTTGTTTCTTACTTTCACGTGTTGAGAAGCAATTTGAGGCAAACGTGGAGATTCGGGCCTGAACACAGTCTGATAATGGATCATATATCCTTTGTATTGCTTGCTATGTTCATGTCAAAAAAGTTGCATACTGCCTCTTTAAACATCACCTCATCACCAACACACACACACACACACACACATATGTAGGGAATGAGGGCCAAGCGGTTCACGAAACCGTCCCACAACCAGAAAAGGTCACTGGTTCGATTCCAGAGGCAGCGACTTGAGCGGGACACTGAATCCCCCCGCCACACACACACACCCCCCCTCCCCGCGGCCCCTACCTGCCCGCTCGCTTTACGGCAGGTCACTCTGGAGAGCGGCGTCAGCTAAATGCCTGAAATGTAAAATGTAAAAATGTAGTGTGACCGCGGCGGCGGGCCAAATGGAAGTGCCAGCTTAGCAAAGATATAAACTGTCCCAGGACGCCGCGCGCTGAGTGATGCAGTGACAAATGGCTCAGAGGGGAGGCACAAAAGGGACGATGACACCAGCAGCAAAGCATGGGGCAATAAATATCATGAGTGTGTGTCTATGTGTGTGTGTGTGTGTGTGGTAGTTAGCAGTGCCTCCCTCTCTCTGTCGATCACATGCTCGCTGGTGAAATTGACCTGTTTGGATTGCTGACACGAGAGGTGTGTTGATGTGAGATGAGATGTTCTGAAATATTTGGACATGTGCACCGGTGCTGTAATTCATCATCGTGCAGGCTCTGCCGCGCTATTTTGTCCATGCCAAACACAACAGGCCCCTCTACCTCCGCTGTTATTTTATCTCTCGCCGGCAGCTGAGAGCGCCTCACTCCGGATCGCGTCCCCTCCTGTGTGAGAACCGATCCCGCCGGCGCAGTGTGAACGACCGGGAAAACGCAGCGGAATCTGATTCTCCGATTTTGGGTGAAATTCAAAATCTGATAAATGCATGCTGACCGACTGGAATTCATGTTTTATCTCTGCATCCATTGCACTTGGAAAAAAAAACATGGAAGACTCAAAAGCCTCATGTATTCACCCTGAGCAGCCCTGAAAAGCCAAATTAAAAAACGTTTTAATCCCGAGCCTCACCGAGAATGAAGGCTTCAGTTCAGTATCAGCTCATGCACGAGGAATTTTCTGGAAGTGTTTTTTTTTTTTTTTTTTCCGTAATCATATTGGTTTTGGACATCCCAGATATACAAATGTTTCAAAACTTGTAAAGGAGAGGTTTTAAATGGACATTGTCATCTTCTTTTTGTTGCGTTTCGTCAAACTCGCCCATCTAAAGCCACTCCATTCTAAACCAAACAGCTCACAGTTTAGGAAATTTTGGTTATCGTTTTTTACTCGTCATGACCACACGATACAAAACAGATTTTACCTGAGGGGCTCCTTTAAGTATTATTTGGAGATGCAGATGCCGCCGTTCAAACAAAACTAGAAGAGGCACATTATAATAAGACAAGTACAGGAGAGAAATGTGGCTCATAAAAGGACCTGGCTGCAAAATACAAAACCAAAAAATCTGCACGCTCTCTTTCATTGTTTTGTATTGCTGCTTCGGTCCTGCACCTAAATGGCTAATACTGTTTTTCCTGCAAATATACATACATTTATATACTGCGAAATATCACGAGCCTCAAAGCCAAGTTCAAGAGAGTGAAAGACTCTAAGCAGGTGAATATGACTATATTTTGGCTGGAAATATTGTTTTTTGTCGTTCATCCTCATATTTCATGTCATATCAGGATTAAACTGATGGCAGATATCCGCCACTTTCAGCACCTCGTGTCATAACAATAATAATTTATATTAGAAAAGGGATCTCAGTAAAAGGGAAAAAAATCACAATTAAACATTTGAAAATGCAGTGTGAACAAAGCCATATGATTCAGGCTCATGGGAATATTTGACCTTTGACCTCCTGCTGGTTATGTATAATATTGAGGTTTACTGTTGCGCTCATAAATCATTACAGATGAGGGGAATCAGCTGTAGCTAAAATGTCAGGTCTAAAATCTAAAATGTGAACGTCCACTTCCTCTGTATGAGCAACCTGAGCTAATGACATTCACCCCAAGATAATAATAATAATAATATTCCTATTAAATAGATTTTGCATGTCAACGCAGTGCTTTTATCGTGACCTGATTGCACTTTACGATATTCTTTACAGTCGTCTTTGGTTTCACTCATGTTCCTATAACATTCATGTGGTGATTTATAGTTGTTTTGTGATATTTGCATGGCGTCCTCCTAAAATTCACCACAGAACGACCACAGCTCTTCTTCGCGTCTCAGTCGAGTGAAACTGTGGCGTTTGTTGCACAGGAGCACGAGCCAGGCCTAAATTAATGACATCCATTCAAGTGACTGACATGGTTTATTTATGTGACCTAAAAAAAAAAAAAAAAAAAAAAAAAATCACTGTCCCCCTCCAACACTGACCAGACACATTTGGATGTAATACGCGCTGTGGCCGCTTGATGGCGCTGTTTAACCATTTTCCACGGCTCTTGGTTGATTCTTTCTTCTGAAAATGTCTCTGCATGGTGTTCTTTTTTTTTTTTTTTTTTTTTTTTAATTTTTTTTTTCCACCATGCACTGGCATCATATGCAGTGCGCGGCGCTTATCGATCCACAGACACGATCACATTAATTTACCTTGTTTAATTATTTAAAATGAAAAAAAAAAAAAAAAGGTTTGAATAAGCAGAGCTAAATATAGAGCCGCGGCATTTTTCT
Organism: Myripristis murdjan; assembly: GCF_902150065.1. Taxonomy (NCBI): domain Eukaryota; kingdom Metazoa; phylum Chordata; class Actinopteri; order Holocentriformes; family Holocentridae; genus Myripristis; species Myripristis murdjan. The sequence continues at coordinate 32,874,614 of NC_043988.1, forward strand.
GCTCTACATGTTATTTCACACGTTTTTCTTTGAAACCATAAACAAATTGACCAGACAATTATAAATAGACACTTATAATTTTATTTGCATTTATTATAGCCCCCCTTAAGGTTTACATCCCCTCACTGTAGGCTGTGGATGTGTGTGTGGTGTATTTTAGATGAAGAAAATCTGAATAATTTGATTTCTTGGGAGGGAAAAAATAAACTGTAGTGCATGCATGTACTTCCTTTTCTCCTGTAATTGTAAATATAGCATGTAAGACATTTCTAATTGTTTTATATGCTGCAGCAGCTCTTTTCCTCCAGATCCTCTGCAGTCCACATGGATCTCAGATGAACCTCAGATGCAGATGTTCGGGCTCCTCTCTCTCTCTCTCTCTCTCTCTCTCTCTCTCTCTCTCTCTCTCTCTCTCTCCGCCGTCCTGAAGCCCGTCCGCGGCTCTTCTCTCTCTCTCCCTCACCGTCAAACCCGAGTCCTCATGCTTTACTGGAAATCCGAGGACAGTCCACGACGTCTCCTCAGCTTTTATTATTTAAAAAAAAAATGTTTTGTCTTGCAGATAAACACCGAACTTACATGATATATTTCATATGAAATTGTATAAATCCTGTGCGGGCATGAAGACGCTCTCATCTGAATAATAAAGCCCTAATTGGAGCGATTTTCTCCAGGGAACACATCAACAACGCCTTAATAAAGACATATTTCAGTAAACATAAATCCTCATGTAATAATAATAATTCTAATAATAATTTTCCATATCCGGTGTTTCAGTTAATTTCAAACGTAAATTAATTAGCGGGGGATTTCCGGTGCGACCTCACGCTTTCTCAATCGCGTCGTTGGCTTCCCTTTATTTTAATTTGTAGCTTTGTTTTTACACAGCACAGAGTATTTCCGCTGGGTGTTATAACAATAATAATGCTAATTATAAATAATAAAGTAAGAATAAAAATGATAATTGCATAGTTAATAGCTGGCCTTCATATAGATATAGTGATAAAGCAATAATGCTGGTGCTATTTCACAAGTTGCAGGCTGCTGGCCGCACAGATAATCATGGAAATTTCATATTTCATATCACACACATAAAAAGAGAGCAGATGGGACGCAGTTGAAAATAAAGCTATTTTATTGTCAATGCATTCAACATGATTAGATAAACTATCAAGTAGTAAATTTCCGCAAAAGGAAGAAACACTGAAACTATTCCCCACTGACACAAAATATTACACTTTGTATTTCAAATAAAACAAGTTATTTACATTGTAATGTATAGACTGCATCTTAAATCAATATCATTTAATATTACATGCACTCTGAAATATAGTCTGACATAATATTCCCAATTTGTGTCCATATTCATTGTAGACATGAAAAAACTTGCTGCGCTGTAAACCATGAAGTGTGACTACATTTGTATTTCTTCTCTATATTTGCATTTATATGATATAAAATACAACTTACTGTACATTTACACATATTTAAATTTTCCCTTATTTTCAAACTTTAAGTGCTTCATAAATAGAATCATTTTTGAAGTCAAAACGCATTTGCATACACCCAAAACATGACATTTTGTAGAGGGGAGAAAAAGTAACAGACCAAAAAGGAAATATAAGAGCATTGTCCATGATGATGGTGAAAGTGAAAACAAGTGCACGGGGTGTTGTTGTTTTTTTTTTCCCTTTCTTTCTTTTTTGTTGTTTTTTTTATTTTATTTTTGTTGTTTTTTTTAAGTGACCTATCTCCAATCGGAGTGGTTATATCCACGTCTGAGCCAGACAGCTGCAAAGTCCCTCCTTGTTAAAAAAGTCCCTCCCTGTTGCTCTGTGGAAGTCAGTTATGGGAGGTCATGTGACGCGACAGGTGATGCCGCTCTCGGAATGACTCGTTGCAAATGGGGCACTTGAGTTTCTCCTCGCGCCGCCGCTTCACCAGGGGCTCCATGGCGTACTCCTTTTTGTGGTGGGACCGCATGTGGTAAACCAAGTCCGAGGTCATGCGGAAGGAGGCGTTGCACTTGGCGCACCAGTTCTGCGCCGGCAGACAGAGGGAGGTGAAGGAGGGCGGGAGGAGGGTGAGCGCCGAGGGCATCTGAAGCTGGATAGGTCCAGAGTTCTTGGGCCAGAAGGCGGTGGCGTAGACGAAGGGACTCTGCTTGGCCATGCCGCCCGGCACGGGGCAGTTGGCGCCCAGCTCGGCCCCCTGCAGCTTAGCGGCCAGGTGGTCGGCCTGGTAAAGTCTGCTGGAGGAGATGGTGTCGCCCACCGCTGGGTGGCAGTCCAGCAGCTTGGGCGGCATCACCAGCGGCGAGATCTGGGAGAAGGAAGAACGCGACGGCTGGCTGAAGGCGCTCTTCCTCTCCGAGCTGCCCTGCTGGCTGACCGAGGTGAAGGCGCTGCCCATGGGCGAGGTCTGCGGCGGCTGGGTCTCCGACAGCACCTGCCTGATGTTGAGGTGCTTCTCGGAAGGGTTGCTGCTGGGACGCCCGCCGTCCTTGTTTTCAGAGTTGGAGCTCTGGATGTTTTTGGTGCCGCTGTGCTGCTTGATGCTCTGAGAGGATTTCTTGACCTCGGTGAAGGCGCTGCGCTTAACCTCCCCATGTTCTGTGGACCCCGGAGGGGAGAAAGCCCTGTGGTTCTCCTCTAGACCGTACGCTCCTCGGTAGTTCTGTGCCGAACTGGCTAGCTCATCTTTAGACTTGGTCTGGGTAAGGCTGGGCCCTCGGCACTCCCTGTCCTCCATTTCTGAGTACTTTCTCTTGCCCGAGCTCTCGCTGCGGATCTCAGCCTCCTTGTCGCTGGGCGGGCTGGTCCGGTTGTTCTCTAGATCCCTGGCCAGGTTGTGAAAGTCTGTGGAGGGTTTGTTGTTGTCCTGAGGGCTGGTGAAGCCCTCGGAGCGGCCCAGCTTGGGGCTGGACCTGGTCGGGGTCGTGCTCGAACGCTCGGTGCCGCCGCTCTCCTTGCTCGGCTCCTCGTCGGCCCCCGTGATGCTCTGCAGTCTCTTGGTGCAGCGGAACCGGAGATGGGCCAGGAACGGAAACTCGAACTGGAACCGCTGGCTGCAGTCGGGACACGAGTGGGGAGACGAACCTGGGAGGGGGACAGATGATAAATGAGTTCAGTTACAAAGAAACATAATCTTGGAAAGCAAAAAAAGCTAATCCTGCTGCATTGTGGTGTTTCATAAGAATTCAAGGACTGTTGGCTCCAAATTCCAGCTCAAGTAGCTTCAGAGATTGCCCAAAAAATAACATCTCAGTGCAGTTTTGTGCTTTGAGTGTGATTATATTAATATATAAATATGCAATTTAGCAGGAGATTACATCCTCAATTTACCAATGATGAAAACTCAACAATTTCAGTGTGAGCATGCAATTCCAAAGAGGCTGAAGGACATAAATTAATGTGATTGTGAACTGGAAAAAAAAAAAGAAAGATGTGATGATGATTGTATTATTTTAGTGGCCAAAACAATGAGTCAGCCGGGCTACAACACAGCTCCCTGCCCCCCAGCTAATACTGCACGTCTCAGTCAAGATGATGCCCTCACCCTTGGTTTTGGCCGGCGCTCTGCTGGAGCTGAGGAGCAGCAGGTCGATGAGGTCCTTGCCGTACCAGACCAGCAGCTCCTCGTCCTTCTCGATCCTCCGCAGGGAGCGGTAGAAGAGCTGGCCGTTCTTCACGTAGGCCTCCAGGTTCTGCTCCTCCTTGTCGCGGGCAGATTGGACCAGCCGCAGCCACATCAAGCCCTCAGAAGTGCTGTTGGCTGCTGAAGTGTCCACCTGTGCAGCAAACACACACACACACAGAGCACAGACACACACACACACTGTTAGATCACAGGCAGCAGAGACATGATGCTGTCTCATTCATATTCTCATGCAGACTGCAAAAAAAAAACAAAAAAACATCTGATTTAACAAGTCATTTTGGCTCACAGTCTGGTTAAAAAACTGTTTTTTTTTTTTTTCTTTTTCTTAAACCCTCTGATAATTCCACTTGTTCCCAACACAGTTCCACTTATTTAAGATTTTTTTTTCAAGCAAGTCTCAGTGCACCGAAACAAAGCACAATGAGGCAAACCACTTGCTTCAAGAGGTTCTGAAGCAACTAGATTTCCGCTGTAAACAAATCACATTGACAGTATCATGTTTCCCCCCCTCTTTTTAGGAAAAAACAAAAATATAAAACTCAAAATGACTCGTAACAGGGGATATTTTTGCAGTCTCAAGGCTACAATCTTGCTTTATGTCTTCTGGCAAATCAGACTCAAAACATTTAGAAACGCAGGAAATATGTCTCATAGCTGCAAATGTAGACCAAAATAAATACATAAATAGTTTTCTTCCTCTTTTGGGGGGCTTTTTCAGTGCGTGCAGATGCTGTCAGGCCTTTGCAGAAACTACACACATTTTAAGGAGCAGCAGCAAAAGCATGAAGATGCAAGAAATGTGGGTTTTGCTGTACAGGCCTGTGCAGAGCTCAATGAAAAAGTCTCTTGATTAGGAGGATTTTCAATTAGAAAAAAACGATGGAGATGGGAAAAAATACTAGGCTCTGTGATACCTATAGGAAAAAATGAAAACTGGAGGAATTATTGTCTTTATTTATTTATTTAAAAAAAAAAAAAAAAAAAACGAGGACAGGCGGGATATTAAATTGCACCTGTGCAGAAAGACAGGGAGAGACTCACCCTGAATATGTAAGGCGCTGTCCGTTTGTCGGTGGATTTCAGAGCGATGAAGGCGATGCTGTCGTACAGCGACGTGTGGCTCAGCACACACGGGCCGAAGATGGCGTTCTCTGGGATGTCACATGTCGTGTAGACGCTGGTAAAAATATCCGTCAGACACTGCTGGACCGCTTTGGCGTCCCCGTCCCAAACCAACTTCTGAGAGCTGGACTCCTCCATGTCGCACTGCACGCGAAAAGAAGTGGGATCAGTGTAAATAATAATAAAATAATAAATAAATAAAATAACAAGGAGGCTGAACTGAGGTCCAGACGGTGATCACCAACCACTAAAATAAGAACAAATCAGTTCTGTTTTATTAAAGCGTTATTATTTTATTAAAGCGTCAATTTAAGCTTTTTAATTCTATGTGCGGTGTGTTGTTGTTGTTGTTTTTTTTTTTTCATATAGATTTCAAACATTCCTAAAAGATTTTAAACTGCCAAATAAGCGCACAAATAAAATACTAAAAATAAAAGGATGATAATGATGATAGTGATAATGATGGTAAAAGTGGGTTAGGGTTAGGGTTGTTTCGCTGGGTTTACCCTCCGCTGTCCCGGGTGTTAATGGGAAATAAATCTCTTCCTAGACAGATTGGACAAACCAGCTGTCAAGGGCGTCGTTTGGGGCCCTTTTTTTTTTTTTTTTTTTTTTTGGCCAGAATTTCTAATTAATTCAAACCCCATAATAAGTTCATGATGGCTTCACCCCCAGCATATTGATGCTAAGGTGGCCGAATTTAATCAATTATATGAGACTGAAAAAAATAAAATCAGATTTGAACGCAATACAAAAATATATTATTATTATTATTATTATTATTATTATTAGTGTTACAGTTATTCTTCTTATTGTTGTTGTTCTTATGATTATTATTGTTGTATGTATTAATTAAAGGGCTAACAGGTTATAATTAGCTAGATCTATTACATGTATTTGACAACCAGGGATATTATCAAGATTAACACTTAAACCTTCAATTTACACACATGCTCGAAAAAAAAAAAAAGTAGGCTATTTTATTTATTTATTTATTTATCGTGGTTTAACATGGGTTAATTAATATGGCCTGTGCTAGTATGTATATTATTATTATTATTATTATCATTATTATTATATTGATGTTGTTGTTGTTAGGCCCTCACGTTTCCCTGAGCCCTGAATAAACTATTGCAGTATATTTAATTGGATTTTATTTTATTTTTTTATTTTATTTTTTTTTTACTACAACAATTCCTATAATATTCCTATAATATTCTTACATTACCTTAAAGTGCGTCTATATAGTCGCTATAGTCAACACTGAGTTTACAGCGGCCTCACCGCATTTTATGCTATTTTATTTTTATCTGCTGTGGTGCAAATATAATATTCTTATGGGGATTTTTATAGGGTTGGTTTGATATTTGTGTAATATCTTTCTGGAGGCGTGCTATAGAGTTACCACAGGCTGTTTCTGCTCCAGTCTTTAGGAAAACAGAGAGAGAGGAGGAAAAACGGCGAGCAGGAGCTGCACGGTGAGAGCCATGTCAAATGGAGAGAGCATATCCAATGGGTTTCAAGTGGACTGTCAAAGTCACTGATTTCATGTCAGCCAACCTTTCTCTCCTTTCTACAAGCGGCAGCGTATGTCGCCTCATTACCATAATCCACCACTTTCCCCTCTGAGACTGTAATTAAGGCAGCACGACCAGTTAATTATTTCTTTTTTCCCTTTCTAACCTCTGAATGTGTGTTTAGACGGCCGCGCTCCGCTCCCTCTCCCCTCCTCTCGCCCATTCACTGCCATTATCCGGCGGATGCGCGACCTGCACCTGACTCACACTTGTTAAAATTTAAATTACAGGCCGTCAAAACACAAAAACAGAACAACACCTTCCGCTCTGAGCGCCATTTGCGCACAGCTCTGCCCCGGTCAGAGCACGCCGCGGACTGACGCCGGAGCCCACACCGAAGTGAGTGCAAACTGGCGAGGCTGGAGTCCAAATTAAACCAATAAACCAACTATTCATGACATACAGCGGGACAGATTATTGCATTAAAATAATTTCCACATTAAACACCATTTTAAAAAAATATGTCTTTTCCAGCTGCTTTCTGGGCCTACAGCACAACAAACCCTCAGATGTTATTTGAAGCCACTGCGCGATTTTTTTAAAACAATATATAATAAATTCTGAAATCTCCCTAAAATATTACCCGGGGAATTACACAGGCCAGAATAAAACAGAGCTGAACAAATTCAACCGATTTCAGCGAGGATAAAACATTCCTCATAAATAAAATAATTATAAAAAAATAAATAAAAATCCTCAGGTTAACCAAAAGTTTTCCTCTGCGCAAAAGCAGGAGGCTACACGGCTTTCGCACATCCCCAAATCACTAGAACTGCCTCCTAAATGAGCCAGTATTAACAGCAATAATAACAGCACTGAAACTGGGCAAAAGCTCTATTTTTCCTCCTTTTTTCCTTTCCATCCTCAATTATGTGCTCTGAGACCAAAAAGAGACGGGTTCCACAAGGGTTCTCTGGTCTGGATCCTGGTTCTACTTTATTCATCCCAAATTATCACAAAAGGAAAATCAGACTTGAGCAGCGAGCGATTTTCCTAAAAAAAAAAAAAAAAAAAAAAAAAAAAAAAGTTGTTTTGATTCTGCTTATTTTTTGGAGAATTTATCAGCTCACTAAATGGCTCTACAGCGGGATAAAGGTTCTTTTGTGGAACCGTTCGCGCATGGAGACGGAGAACCTTTCCAAAGCGGCACCAAGAAAAGGGGAGGGGGGTGGGGGGTTCTGCCGCTGTACCAGCCTAAAGAACCATTTAGGGGTACGATACAGAACCTCTTTTTGTTCAGAGTGTATAAAGGTCGCTCTCTCTCCCTCTCTCACGGGGGGAAAAGAAATACACACACACACACACACACACACACACACACACACACACACACACACACACACACACACAAAAGGTCCGATGAATATGCATCCCGGTCAGGCTCAAATAAGAGAGAGAAAAGAGAGGAAAAGAGCGGAATGTATGCATATCCATAAACTGGAGGGAACCAAGCCCCCCCTCTCCATTCAGCCCACTGCGGGTGGGGGGGTAGCTGGGCCGGGGTGTGTGGTGGTGGTGGTGGTGGGTGGGTGGTGGGGGGGTTACCCGTCTCCAAAAGCCGTGCCAGGCTAAAACTGTCCTAAATAGCGCTTTGACTGAATTGCGGGTTTTGTCCGCGGCGCTGCAAACTGCAACATCTGCGCGTCTCTGTGCGCCCGCATGACGCCGCCAAATAAATAAAGAAATCATTCTCCCTCCTTCCTTCACCCCCCCGCCTCCCCCCCTCTTTTCCTTTAAACTATCTAAAGCAGCACAGGGTTGCGTTTCACAAACCTTACCTTTCCGTCGGTAAAGGAACAATAATCCACAAACGAGCGAGCCGATGCCGGGCAATCAAAAAAAGCGTCGCCAAAATAAAAAAGCCGGGGATGAGGTGGTGACGGTGATGGAGGTGGCGATGGTGACGGTGGTGATGCGCTCCCGGGTTTGTCCGTAGTGTCAGTGCATCTCTCCCCCCCAGTGTGGTGAAAGTGACAGTGCTGCTGCAGATATACTGAGAGTGAGCGACCCCGGTGGAGAGAGCTTGACAGATAAAGGGAGAGAGGGAGAGAGAGAGAGGGAGAGAGAGAGAGAGAGGGAGAGAGAGACAGAGAGAGAGAGAGAGGCGTGCAGATGGGGCCCGATGCTCTGGCTGACTGGCACACCGACACACACTTTTTGTTTGCGGCACATAATCTACCCAATGAGGCGTGTCACTCTCCGTCTCCTCCCTTTAACTCTTCACTGGCCGACTGTCATTTGATGCGATTTATGGACGTGCAGAGGGCAAGAGGCCCCCCTCCCCCTTTATTATTATTTTAAATATTTTATTATTATGATTATCACCATAAGAGTTGCTGGTTGTATTGTTATAAAGTGGCATTCAATGGTCCGTTGACGGAGAGAAATGAAAAAAAAATATGGATGAGTCACAAGAAAATATTCATTCAAAATTTAAAGTAGGCTATTGATTTAAACTTAAACCTATTATTATTATTATTATTATTATTATTATTATTATTACTATGAGGTCTCACTTTGAGGCTCTAGCATGAAAAAAGCGCCTGTCTGACCTGGTTTTACGCACGGTGCCGTCCAGGTGTTTTTATCTGTGTTTAACCTGAACGGACTTCCTTGTTGCTTTTCACCTCCATATGAAATGCTATTATGTGTGTGTGTGTGTGTGTGTGTGTGTGTGTGTGTGTGTGTGTGTGTGTGTGTGTGTGTGTTTTTTACCCCTGTGTTTTCTCTCCCTCTCTCTCCCTCTCTTTCTTTTTGTCTCCCTGTATTCTCTCTCAGCCTCCACCAGTTGGGACTTGGACCGGGCCGCGCTTGGACAGCTGCCCCGGCCAGAGGAGCACCAGGGCGGCGTGAGCTGCCGCCGTCCCTCCGCGGTGCCAGCAGGCTCTGCGCGGCCAGAGTGGGTGAGCATACCGGGGATCTGCAGACGCGCCGTGTGCCGCTGCTGGCTCTGTACTGTGTGCTGGCTCATTTAGGGGGCGCCAGTGTATAATGTGCACTGGGTGAGCGCTGATTTTTGATGGAAAGGAAGGGAAACTCCAGGTCAGATGGCACCAGAGGAGGAACTTTTGTCTTTTTCATACCAACTCTACCTTCTCACAGTGGCATTTCAGCTCTGAAATTTAGTAAAACAATCAGTTTAATCACCAATTATGTGTTTGCCAATTTTATTTTACTGTTCCAGGTTATCAACTTCATTACATAACACTAAGAGTTCACAACTTGTGGCTTAAAATTATAAGGTGAAAGACTTTTTTTCCCCCCAATGATTCACTTAATTAATCCTATTAAAGCTGAATAAGAAACACTGCTAGCTTGTTAGCATATTTCCCAGCATGCATTGCACCCGAGTTAACTCTATAAACCGACTTTCTTCTGGTACAAGCAAAGTAACAGGATGGAAAGGTTTTATTCTATGTAGAATCACAAGTGTATTTCTGATTTTAAACACGAAAATGATAATAAACAAGAGGATCATTTATATTCTCTTTGATCCATTGCAGCACTTCACAACTTTCTTTAATTTTGTAAGGTTTATATTTTACACAGCAGGGAATAATCACCTTTTTTCTTGCATTAGAGCAGACTGAGACACTTATTTCTCAGTGAGCAGGAAAACCCCTTTGTAACACAGCTGAGAAGAAGAAAGAGATAGAAATTAAGACATAATAATAATAATAAAAATAACAGTAGGCTGCAGTGCAATTCATCAGTTGGTGAATCTCACTAATGAACATGTCAATGGACATTTGCAGTTTGTAACCAAAAGGCTGATAAAATTTAACCCAATTATTCCCCCATGCTACAGACATTTCAAGGTAGAAAGAAATCATGCAGGATGTTTTCAAGCTTAAGCAGATGAGTGGGTTTTCTTTCTTTCCTTTCCTTTTCTTTTCTTTTCTTTTTTGTTCTTTTTTCTTTGTCAACATGCAAAAGGGAGACGTGAGTTTTGACTCATCCAGTCCGAAGGTTATTATAATTTTTGCAGGAGTACGTTTTGCCCTCGGCAGGTCAGGGGTCGGCCACAGTACACTTGCTTGCTCGGTTTGAATCGGTCTGGCTGAAGCAGGGAGTCTTCAACTCTGCCGCCTTTCACTGTATTTGCATTTGTGAAAATAACTTTGCACTCTTTCTGCCATCAACAGACCAAAACAGACCAGAGGGTTTTTTTTTTTTTTTTCTTTTTTTTTGTTACTCGGTGAATCAGAAGGAATTCCTGCATGGCACAGAAACATAAGCGTACACTAGAGTTAGCAGCTCTCCATCCTGGGAGACAGACAGGCTCTCTCTGCTCCTGTGACGAGTGACTGGAAGTCACCTGAACCCCCTGATGTAGCAGGTGGCAGCAGCATCAAACACACGGCCCCCCAGCCTGAACTCAGTGCGCTTGTTTATGCTGTAGGTGAGCAGGAAGTAGGTCAGGAAGTGGGTTTACGCGCTGCAGGAAACATGTGGTGCGATGAAGTGGAGAGTGGTGCAACAGTTCACAGGCAGACCACAAAACACAGCGACTCACTCTCAGAATGGTGAACTTTCTTTTTTCCTTTCAGGCTATTCTAATTATTGAAAGAAACACAGAGGCTGCAAATATGCATTATCGCCCCACGAGGGTTAAAAATAAAATTTGCAACATTTCAAACATCAACTTGTGACCTCACTGAGAACATCACTTATGAAGGAACTAGAATCAGCTGTGTTTTGTATAGCTGAGTTACACTCAGCGTCACTTTATCAGCTGCACCTGTACAATCTAACAGCAGCTCTGCCCTAAATTCTACCTTTTAACAAAGTTTACCATGTTCAGTTTGTGTTGACATTGTGGAGAATGTGTCAATTTAATTCTGTGTTTATTACTGAGGTTGTAGTTTGCAGAGGTCTTGTACTGGACTACATTATACTGAGAGGTGTTTCTAATTTTTTGTCCTCCCTATTTATTTACAATGAAGTGGGACAGAATATTGGAAACACCACCCAATAAAATGCAGTCCAGTCCAACAGCAGCACTAACTATGAGCTCAATGCCAAACATAGAAGTGAATGAACACCTCTATTACTGTGACAAAAAGAAAAGCTGAGCATTATAGGCAGCAGGAAAGGAAACTTTATGGCACAACAGTTGGACTGGATTAAATTAGATTGTACAGGTGGAGCTGATAAAGTGGACACTGAGTGTATGTATGCATTGCTTTTTTTTTATTGCTCAGCTTTTCCCTTTTCCTCTATTAGTAATTATATTGTCTGATCTTGTCTGATCTGGTGTAATTATTACCAGTGAAAAAAATATCTCAATGAGCCAAATGTTAAAGAAAAGAAAAAGATTACCAAGTGCAGAATATTATATTCTCTATTATATTAGTTTTATCACCTGAGACTGATCATGAAGGCAGATTCATCTACTTACCTTTTTGTGTTATTTTAATTTTATTTTGCATTTGTTCATGTTGAATATTGCTTTCCTCTCACTTGGATGTTTGTCTTTATTGTGCAGCTTCACCTTGGAAGGCATGAGGAAGCATCGTCACACACACACACACACACACACACACACACACACACACACACACACACACACACACACACACACACACAATCTACAGTTCAGATCCACATAAAAAAAAGGCATTAAGATCCTCATCATAGTTTGTGCTCTTGCAGTGTGTTTGTGCATTCACACACTGACACACGTTTTTATTTTGGAGGAGACGGGTTGACTGATTTAAGGTAAAACCAAGCATTTTCATTATTAATTAAAAAAAAATACAACTTGACCATAATCACATGCAAGATCAGCTCAGGAGATGAAAATATGAGGGGCATATTTTATCAGCAGGTCTCCAAATTTTCTCCAAATTTTTAGCCTAGTTACTGATATAAATACTCAGAATGGTGAAACACTGACACTAAATTATGATCGTTGTCTCTGTTCAAGTTATTTCATGTGCTGAATTATTTGGGAAATCCTGGAGGCTTCAAACATTCATTATTTCACAGCAATAAAATATTAATGGCAATTAAAAATGCGATAAATATTCACATTAACAATATATTTTTTATCGGATTTGAGAATTATCTTTAGGCCTGTTAAAATCAGCTCACAGATCGGCTGGATTGTATGACACTTATTTTTATTATTATTATTATTATTTTATTATTATTATTGCTGTCTGAATTGGTTTCCCTTTTTTCATTTGGCTGATTCTCTGCAGGCTGAAATTTGAATTCAGCGTGAATTTGCTGTTGGATTTGGGTTCAGCTCACCTGCACGCACGGACCATAAAACCCTGAAAGGGGAGAGGAGAAATACGAGCTGTGTGCGATGAAAGAAATCAATTAGGAATGCTAGAAATGTGTGTGGAAGTGAGAGGGAGGACATGACTGTGTGTGGAAGAGAGAGCGAGAGAGAGAGGGAGGGAGTGTGTCCTGGTGCTGCTAGGGTGTTGGTGTGTATGTGTGTGTGTGTGTGTGTGTGTGTGTGCATTTGGTGTGCACATTTTAAAAGAGAGAAATATACAGTTAGGGGAACGATGCATGAGAATAAATCAAGTATCACATCTTTCCTTCCACTCCACATTGAAATTTCGGTCTGATTTCATCTTTATCAGCTCCACAGAGTCAATCCTCTCATATTCAGTCACTGAAAGCTGTGATTTTGGCGGAGACAGATGGAAAAAGAGCAAGAGAAAGCTGCACTGAGCTGCGAGGGCGTTTCCAAAAGCACAAAGGAAAGGTAACAGCGACTGAAGCCAGTCAGAGTCCAGTCAGAGCCGGAGACTAAATGAATGGGATTTTCCTCCCACAAATGACGTTATGTCACCTCTTAACCACAAAAAAAAAAAAAAAAAAGAGAAAAGAAAAGAAAAGAAAGTTGAGATGATTTCATATCTGATGATTATTGTGATGACATGGGCAGAAAATGTGGCACCTACACCGAGAAAGATATAGCTGAGGATTGTGCTGAGTTTGGTGTAACCTTTGCATTTTTGTTGTGTCAGAGTTTGGAGTTTGTTCTTTTTTTTTTTTTTTTTTTTTTTTTTTAATTGGATTTTTTTCCTCGCTGTCTTTTAAAAGTATAAAACCTGACAAATTTCCCTCTGGTCATTTCAAAATTATTCTCTTAACTGCCATAATGACCTAAACACAGAGCGATAAAAATTAGGTAAGAATCCTGTTTTTCCTCAGATGTATAGAAGCTGATGGAAATGAAATCCCTCAAATAAAATAAAAATAATTTGAAAAGGACTCCAGCTGTTGATAGATAAAGTGGAATGTATCGTCATCGTTAAAATTAACTGTCATTCATACAACATTAGTCTATCTATTCATCAGATTTTCTTTATTTTTGATTCTAACCTCGACTGTCACTGTTACAACAAGTGTGCTCTGTGCAGTTTTTACTTTAATTCACCCCACAGGCAGGTAGGACGATCCGATTTACAGCAAATCACAATGAGTTAGAAAAAAAAAATTGTGATCTCAGTTATGCTTATGTGTGGTTGAGGAAAAGGGCGTCACAGGATTTTGGTTTTCACTACTGAGAAAAAGAAAGAAAGAAAAAAAAAATCTTCACTGGATGGGTTACCAAATGAAGATTGTCAATATATTATCAAGCCACTGCACTACAGACACAAGTGACTAAAACACTTTCAGGTGATTTATTAGTGTTAAAATTTGCCTTTATGTCAGGGTTCATCTCGGTGTTAGAAATCTGGTCAGGTTTAGTAAATGATTCAGTTTTTTGCAGCCCAGTTTGGCTCATTGCACTGGTCAGCCGGCCTTGTTTAACCTCCCATAATGCACCTGTGATGGGAAACAAACCTGAGTCAAGTTCAGTTTTCAGGTGCAGCGAAGAGGACGAGACCCCATGTTTAAGAAGGTCACAACTTGGTGTCACTTGATAGTTGGACTTTTCCAAATAAAATGTTACCTTTGTCCGCTTATTATGTTAAATGTTTACTTGATGCAATTATGTTGCTGCTCATCACATTTGTGCTCAAAAATAATCTGTAGGAAACTGGTAGTTGGACAAAATAATAAATAATCTCTCCAACATGGTGACTTGGTGACATCAAGAGCAGGAGGAACGGGTCATTTCTATACAGATCATCTCTTGTGACTGGAGTACGGGACCCCCTCCTAGGACCCCTGTACCCCACTTTGGCAGTCAGTGCTCAAGTTGTTAAAATCAGCATCCCATAATAACCAGAGAATTGCTGAGTCACCAGCAGAGTCCCTTCCTGCCTTGTTACCTGTGTATTCACTGTGCCAACACACTGGTGGGTCTCAGTCGCCTGGAGATGAAAGTGGAAGGTCATCATTTCAGTCCTGGGCTGTCTGCGCAAATCTGGCGGCTGAAGCGAACAAGGAGCTGTGTCTACCGCCAGAGTGCCCTTGAGCAAAGCATTTAAAGTGATTGCTTGGATTCTTAACCTTACAGTGGTACTTGCTGCTCTTGCAAAATAAACAAAGTAGATACAGACCAGAAAACACGATTTTGAGCAGCAAAACAAAGAGGACTTTTTTGCACCACAACAGGTTTCTGCACATTTCAATTTCAAAGCCCTTTTCCCCGTCTTTCAGCCGTAGCACTGCCGCGGTGTCACCCCGCAGGTTGAATATGGGTCTGGAGCACTGCTGCATGGTGACACCGCGGCAGTGCTACGGCAAAAAATAGTGCCACCATTTTTGAAGCCAGGGAGCTTGAAAAAGTGTTGAAAGCGAAACCAAAACAAACGAGTGCTGTTGTGCATCCCTCAAAACAAAATCTTCAGCTTTGTGTCGCCGCTCAAATTCACGTGGCTTTCTCTGGTCTGTATCTACTTCATTCATTTTGGAGCAGTACACTCCCAGTGAAGGAGTGAACGGGGCAGACTTGGTGGATGTATTACATGCACATGGAGCAGCAAATACCATTATGTGGGTAAGAATCCAAACTACCACTTCAACCTGAAGACCTAGCAACGTCTTCAGATTTTAGCAGGATAAAACTGTGGTTGTCAAGAAAACGGTGAGTTAGTCATCTTCCTCATTTACTGTGTTGTCCCTTGTTTCTTTCAATAGATCCAAAAAAGCAGTGTAGATTTAAGAGAAGCAGCCTTGTGGCCAGAAGGTTGCTGGTTCAAAGCTCTGCACCGGTGCAACGTTCTTCATACTGAACAAACTAAAGCTTGAACTAACCCTGCGGGGTGTGGATGTGAAGCTCCAAGACCCTGGATCAATCAGAAAGAATCCCAGCTTTACCTCATACATGCCATGCATTCTGATTGGCTGATGGTAGGCGGACATCTGTGTATGGGCCTTCAACGACATGCACATCAAGGCACGAGTGTAAAAGCCTCAGTGTAAGTGCTGCCACATTCCTTACATTCACACTTCACATGCCATTTACACAATGCTGAACTAGAAAACAATATCTGCTGTCTATACCATAAAGATTAGTGGAAGTATGAGAAATATTATCCATAAGCACAACAGTAAATTAATACGACAGGACAAATATTAAAAAGTAGGGGCAACCTAAACCATATGCACGAACGTAAAGCTGCAGTGAGTGATTTCTGACCACTAGAGGGCGTTAAGAGCTGAAACGCCATCTGCAAACAACCAGAGTCAGTCCTGCTTTTTGGTTCATGGTGTACAAAATCCAAAGTTGAAGGTGAAAAATAAAACATTTTGGGGGTGGAAATGAGTGATGCTTATTTCTCTCACAAGGCTCTTGTTGGATTACTTGGATTATTTTGTCTCTGAACTCAAATCTGAAGATGTTTCAGACTTTCAGCTCCGAGATAAGCTGCTTTGAATGAACTTTTTATGCTGCTGCAGGAGCAGTTGCAGCGACAGAGGCACTCAGGTGATTGATCTGATTGATCTAATTTGGGTGCGTTTATCTGCAGAATTAGTGAAGCTGGAGTGGCGAGGGGGTGAAGAGGAGGAGTTTAGAAAGCTAAAACCACTAAACAACAGGCTGGCTGTAAATTGCATAGTGGAAGGACGTCCCATGGTGATGACCAAGGGGTAAGGGGTCATTTTGCTGTAACAAATGCATGTAATATGCTTAATGTAGCTTAAATGAACCTCAAACCACTGGCGTTATCCTTTAAATCTGTTGTTGATATTCTCCTGCACGAGTACAGCTGCCCTTTGGATTACCTGGCGAATAAATACTGAATCAAATAAGCAGGTTGCTGCCCGTGCCATGATTAATTCACAGCCATCGCGCTACATCTTGCGGAAACAATCTTTTGCCCATAAATGCCTTGATTGCCATCAATTATGAAAAAGCGTTTTGACAGAATCATATTTTTGTCATGGATCACCAAACGTTCTTAAATATTTCCTCACTAAAACCTGGGCAACTTTCCTCCTGAGGGAGCGCGCCGAAACTTTGGTTTTAATCTAATGCGAAAAGAAAAAGAAAAAGAAAAAAAAAAACTCTGATTATGATAAGTTAATTCCCCGCCTTTCACTGGACATATCACGAGAATGACAACAGAAGCTTTTTTGCAAATGGGCCCGAGCAGACAGAGCTGGCAGCGCTGCATCCCGGACGTGCTGTCTTCCTGTCACAGCGTCTCATCAAATATTAGGCATTTTGTGCTACGGCGGAGAAAAAAAAAAAAAAAAAAAAAAAAAAAAGCAACAACTCCGGAGACGCTCGCATTGATCTTTCGTGGGTAAACACATCACAGGCAAACAAAGTTATTCACTGAGACATGAAAGTCGTCATTTGTGTCCGTGTTGACATTTATTGTTAATGCCAGGGGTTTTCAGCACAACGGCTCAATAAACCTCCACATCACTTTGATACATGGCATCGAATGTGTGTTTTTTTAATGACTCTGGCTGGAGTGCTGAGGCCGCGGCGCTTAACTCTTCCCTTCCTGTGGCGACATGACCTTTGTGGGCCTTATTACCACTGGATACTAAAGCCCTGAAAGTACACAAGTATTGTCAGTAAAATGTAGTTTAGTATGAAAAGTAAAAGTGAAGAATAGTTCCTTTCAGAGAGTTAAATTACTGCTGCGTTAACCTGCGAGACATATTTGAACACTGTAGCTCCGACTGCTCCATATCCTGCAGACAATGCATCACATCTGATGTTTTGCATGGAAAAGCCTCTCCTGCAAAGGAACTGGTAACTCCAGCTGTCAGATTCAATGCAGAGCAGGAAAAAGGACAAGGTTTCCCTCTGAGAGGTGGTGCAGGAAATGCAGAAAGTCGCACTGAACAGAAATACTCAAGAAAAGTACCTCAAAACTGTACTTCAGTATAACCTCAGAAAATGTACTTAGTTCCGAGTAGAAAACATCCTCAATGACATTTTAACCCCAGTTTTCCAGTGTCCGTTACTGACATAATCTTTTCTCAGATGAGCCTTTGACAAAAAAAAAAAAAAAAAGAAAGAAAGAAAGAAAGAAAAAGAAAACCCTGGCTCCGAGTTATTTATTTATTTATTTTTTTATATAAACACAGCCTAATTGCATTGGAGCACAAAAAATATGGACGAGGCCTTTGCCAAGGAGCAAGAAGACGCAATAGTGTGTAGGTGGGAGTCACTCAGGACCTTCCATTCTTTTTCCAATGGAGGGCAGAAGAGGAGAGGGAAGAGCGAGGCAGGAAATGTGAGGCAAGAGCAAAAGAGGAAGAGAGAGAGAGAGAGAGAGAGAGAGAGAGGGTGAAAGATGATCATGCGAGGCTGAGGAGCAGGAGGAGGCGGGACTCTGTGAGGTTTAGGCCTTTCTGTGTTTCTGTGCTTCAGCCTCCTGCTGGACGGGCTCGACCCCGGCGGCTCACCTCTGCGTCCGTCCCGTGAGGCTTCCTGCGGCCGCGTGGCGTTTGTTGGGAAACATGACCACCTCATTACGGCGGGAATCGTACGACACGTCCCCGTTCGGTTCCAGCAAACATCAGCTGCTTCCCTCGCCGCGTCGCGTGGAGGCGACTTTGGAATCACGGTTTATTGAATGTAAATGCCGTGACACCTGTTCGTGTACGTTTTAATTTCAGTTCGTCAGCAGGGGGGCTGAGCTCGTCTCGTCTTCGTCGCACCACAATGTAATAACCTGCCCAATATAGCAGATATCCCACCTAAGTCAACATAATCAGCTGCAAGGTGGCCAGCGTTTCGTCCTGTTTCGTTGTGTCACGTTTTCTCACGAGACGCTTGATTACCACCAAACCATTCGCACGTGAAATTTCCTTGTTAGGACGCCTAAATTCATGCAAACTTAAAGCTAAAATTGTTTCCGAATACGGAGCGTTGTTGAGGCACCGAGGTGACAGGAAACCTCCCTGTGTCTTAAAGGCTCATTCAGTCATGACAGTTTCACATGAATTTAACTCCATTTTGCTGTTTTTTTTTTTGTTTTTTTTTTAATTATTATTATTTAATTTAATTTTTTTATTTAATTTTTTATTTATTAATATTTATAGTTTCATCAATTTTTTTATTTTTATGTTTCATAACTATTTTATTTTATTTTATTTTATTCATTCATTCATTTCCTCATTAATTAATTAATTAATTTGATTTATTTATTTATTGGTGATCGCTGGGAAGCACCACAGCAATGAGCACAGAGCACAAAAGACAAGATAAAAAAATTTAAATTAAAATAATAAAACAAGGATTTAAAGGATTACCCCTTTAATTGCTGCTGTGCTTTGGCTCCAGCCCCAGTTATTTAGGGGAAAAAAATACATTTTAATCTTTTTTTTCTTCTTTAAGGCCTCAAAAGTTATAAAGAACGGTCTGCTAACTAGTTAGCGGGTAGACAATGGAGTTTTGTGTTACCGTACAGCTATTTGATTCATTCATTCCTTAATTAGCGCAGCAGTGGTGCAGCGTCCATGCAGGGGCAATGCAGGAAGAAGGCACTCTGCAGTGGCTGAAATCCCCACATTTAGCTTTGAATTAACCAGGCGCTTTAATCCCCCACACTGCACGTTAAATTGACTTGTCGTCCCTGTCCACACAGACATAAAATGGATCTGGAACATGAACGAAAATGAAAAAAAAAAAGAAAGAAAGAAAAACACAGAGGGGAACTGAAAAGAAAAGGAAAAAAAAAAAAACTGGGAAGGAATGAATTAATAATGAGCCACTTTTATACCGGATCCAGCGATTATACAAATGGGGGAAACGGCCAAAAAATATTCTGTATGGCATATGGCACTTCAGCTGCCATATGTGCCAGTTTTCACAAAAATTGGCAACGACGTCCATGATGGTCAGTAGTAACTGCCAAAAACACAGCAAGGCCTGAACAGAGGGAGAGAGAGAGAGGGAGAGAGAGAGAGAGAGAGAGAGAGAGAGAGAAGGGGGGAGTAATGCTTCAATAGCTTTGTTGGCTCGCATGGATTCTTCTCTCCACAGCTTCTGGTGCTCTAACTACAAAGAGAAAGAGACAGAGAGAGAGACACACACTGAAAGAGAGAGAGAGAGAGAGAGAGAGAGAGAACAACAGTGTGTTTACACCGCGCGTGTTTGAAGCGACTGATTTGAGCTCTGGAGTGTTTCCTCCTGCGATCTGAACTCAGGTGGCATGAAAAAGAGCTGATCTGAATCTCAAAAATCTTTTCTTTTGTTTTTGGAAACTGCAACTTTATCTTTACATTTTTTTTCTTTCTTCCTCCTCCTCGCACGTAAAAGTCACTTTCGATCACTGAAAAACACGACTTGTCTTTATCAAACACCCTGTTTCCTTTTTGCCATGTGGACACTGGAAATGTAAACTTTGTGTGCGTGCTCAGAGCGGAGACGCTGACCTCACATGGTTGCATCAGAGTGACTCATCTTTTTTTTTTTTTTTTTTTTTTAGATTTGTCATTTGACATTTTTAAACATTTGTTTTGCCATATTTGTACTTTTATTGGTGACTCAACTCCATGAGAAAAAGCTGTGGTCACTTCTCAGCAGAGACTTTTTTTTTTTTTTTTTTGTTCTTGTGTACAAAACATTTTCAACAATAGTTTCATGCAGACTTTTTTTTCTAAAAACAGAGAAATAAAGTAAATAATCTACGTAGCTTTATGTGGCTTATTGTATCTATGCATGTGTTGGCTCAGTCCTCTTTTAAAATGTAATTGTACCAAATACAAGGGAAAATTTGCAAGGATTTAAGAGTTGGATGCTGACACCTGACAGCAAGCAGCTCTTCATGTTTGGAAATCTGAGATTAACAAAATGATGCGTGGTGTAATATTCATATTCAGCTGTTTCTTCATGTGTTTTGGCTCTGTCTGTACTTTTATATTTGCATTATATTTGTTATATTCGTATTCGTATCATTCGCTTTCCATCCACACAAGGCTGTTTTCAGAAAATGACCTGTCCACACTGAAACACTTCACACAGGCATAAGCCCCCGACCCATGACCCGCATGATGTTTCTGCTCTTTATGGAAGTGATGTCATCGCTGCGTTCGCCCGTTATCCTGCAGTGCTCTCGACATGCGGCGCTAATAATGCATAAGGCACCCGCAGAATCAAAATCATAACCAAACGCAGCGAGGACAAGTCGTTTTGGGCGCTGGCTGCCAGGTAACACGGTACAGTGAGGGTGCATGAAAAACACAAATGCATGCATGAAAACCTCGTGAATCATCGGGGATCCACACAATTTCAACGTTTTGGTCAGCACGCCATCATGAATAATTAATTAAGCATCAGTTTTTCATGCGTTCATAACTTTTGCGGCCCTTTAAATAAAGTGGTGAACCATTTGATCTGTATTATTTATCATTTATCAGTTATCAGGTATTTGCAACGATGCATGAAGTGATGCATTTTCATGTAGGAGTTCATGCATGAATGTTATTTCATATACCGCTACCATAAAGTGGATTTTCAAAGTTCAAAGTTGTTTTCCTTGTCCACACTATCAATGCTGTATTAAAATGTCTGCACAGTGAAGGGCGTACTTGAAAATATCATTTTTTGGTGGTTCATGCTGTGTTTGTGTGGACCAGAGGCCAAAACAGAGAAAAAACACGACTTGGTGTGGACAAAACCTTTAGATAGACAGATAGATAGATAGATAGATAGATAGATAGATACTTTATTCATCCCGAAGGAAATTCCCAGTTTTCAGCAGTATCCACAGATTACAAGGTTAAATAAATAAAAAATAAAGAATACGAGATGACACTATAGATCTAAGTAAAACAATGTGCAAAAATGTGCAAAATACCGTGTGCATAGGTGTATACAATGTGCATAGATGTAGGTCAATGTGCAAATTTAGAAGAGATATAGGCTACTGTATAAACAGATGATAAATAGCAGCAAGCAATATAAACACTATAAACAAGGAATATATAAACAATAGAAATATGAACAATTTAAACAGCCGAGGAAAAATAACCTAAGCCTAAAATAACCTAAGCCAAACTGATAACTGGTAACTGGTAACCAGAGACTGAAAAAATCACAGAAAAGAGTGCAGGTAAGTCCATCCAGCTGAAGTTACAGGAGCTGGATTCAGATTTGTTTGGTCTCTGGCCAGGGGCGCTGTATATGGGGGAAAAGTTAGGACAATTCCAAGGGCCCTTACCTGACAGGAGCCCCCCCAAAAAATAGGTAAAAACTAATGAAAAATTATTAAACCATCATCGAGTAAATATATATATATTTTTTTTCATGGGGCCCAAATTTCCTGGCGGCGCCCCTGTCTCTAGCTGCTGCCAAAAAATCAGTAACCTCGCGGCGTGACGGCTTACAAAAACTGCCGTCCGGTAAACGAGCTTCTGACTTTTGTTCGCAAGTCGCTTGTAATTCGACGGCGTGAAGCTAAAACAGACCAAACGCAAAAAACAGGACAAAGTCAAACTTTCCCACTCGCGTTCGGACCAAAGAACGCACCCTGCAGGTGAGATGTGAGCGAGGCGGAGGCACGGAGGCGGCTTGGCTGGTTGGGTGAGATCAAACAAACGAAGAGGGAGGTGGACGTCCACGCGCCGCTCCGCCTCGTCTCCTCGCCTCGGCTCTGCTTCTCCTGTTCGGGCGAAGCATCAACTCTTTCAAATCGGCCATGGTGAAGCGGAGGGGAAAAAATTGACACCGTCTCACAGAACGCTCTGAAATTGATTTGGCCGGTGGAGACTTCCTCCCCGTTACCTCTGAGGATTCGGGAATCAAACGAGTCCCGCCGCTCTTTGACGGAGGCCTCCTGTTTGTAGTGGCCATGAAACGCGGGCGGGACGCACGGCAGCGCCGCGCTGACCCCGCCGCCTTTTGAAGATTCTCTGTCATGTAGATTTGTCTTTTTTTGTTGTCGTCGTTGATGCGCTTGTTGTTCGGCTCGTTCCCAGCAGCCGAGGACAAGCTGGCGTCTGCTCCAAAGGTGATCTTTTTGGGGAAATCGTCAAGGGGACGTTTTATTTATTTTTTTTACCGCAGCCTGTCCAGCCGATGAGCACGACCTGCTAATTTGCATCTGTCCACCGAAATGTTTTGATTCGTGTTCTTCCTCTGTTGTGGATAAACAAACAAAGGCACAGGCCAAGCTTTCATTCATCGTGATTCCAAAAGTGGCGAAAACAAGCCATCTCCACCGGCTCGGACGGGGAATGGGTGTGTGTCCCGCAGGAGGGGTGAACAGTGAACTAAGGGGCCTTTTCAAAACCTCTGCCACCCCTGCCGTCACCCCGACCCGAGGCAAGCTGCCAGACCAGCTCAGGGCTCAGAGCAGCGCTGAGCCGCCGTGGCAAGACTTAATGTTCCAGGTTCCTCTGCCCTCAGGGCGTCCTCGCATACACAACCCCGTACACACAAACACACTTTGGGGAGAGGGGTGCACGTCTGCCGCTGTCAGCACGGGGCAGGGCGAGGACCCAGACACTCTTCAAACGCTCGGCCACACTTGGCTTTGCTTTGCTCGCCTCATTTTCCACCAGGAGAATGATTCAGACAGACCGAGGAAGAATTCCCCGTTCAGTCAGTCGCGGTCAAAAAGTCACAAGTCTTCTCCTTTTTCATTTATGATGACTAAATTAACAAAATATTATAATATTCTACTTTAAAGGGAAGGTGGCCACACAAAAACATGGATTTTTCTAGTGTGCTATTATTCTTAAGCTCCGTCTTCATCATGTATCAAGATGTGAGAGTTCCTAAAGGTCGATTTCAATCCATTTCTGCAGGGCTAAGTGGACATTTTTTTGTTTTTTTATTTATTTTTTTATTTATTTTAAAGGGCTAAGTGGACTTTAGGTCCCCGCTGGAGGGTAACAATGTTGTGTGGACCCTGGTGAGAGCAGATCTGTTCCCAGCGTCCTGTGTTCCCAACGTCCTGAGGCCTCAAGGTCCTGTGTTCCCTGATTCAATATTCTGTTGATGCACATGAACCCTAACCCTGTGAAAACAAAGCCTTGGAACGTTTTTTCTGGTTCGCGTTATGTGCCGCATAGAGCTGAGGAACAGCAACGGCACAAAATTGGCATGCGGTGCCAATGATGAGCCGGTTCCTGTTAGCGCTGAGGCTTTCCGAGGAAAACAGGTGCAGCTGAAGAGTCCGTCTCATCAGGGTGCGACGCCGGAATCGGCGAACGTTTGGCATTTTTACTGATGAACGACGGAGATGAACCCATCACAGAAATCATCGGTGGCTTAGCGAGTTTTCAGCAAGTTTTACTTTGCTAAATCAGAAAAGTGGCAGCCAGTAAAAAAATCTTTTACTCGTGCACATGCATCCAGGGTGTGAGTGACTTCACTGAATTTCATTAGGCCAAGTGTGCGATGGCGCGCCGAGGTGATTCATTAATTGCATGAGGTTCTCACATCATGCGAGTCCTGTGTGAATATGGCTCGTGTCACCAATTCTAATTCCAAACCCCCATGTAAAATAGTTTGGGCTTTTTTTCCGGGGTGGGACGGGTTTTGATGTCGGGGACAAAAAGAGAAAGAAAGAGTGGACGCCGAAGATGACAAATGATGTGGAATGCCTTGAGGAGGGGCTGTCAGTGCCGCCGCCGCTGCCGCCGCTGCCGCCTCCCCCCCGAACCCGCGGTGTCCCGGGACGGCTGCAGGACAGCGGCACAAAACAGCAAATCAAAGCCAGGAGCAGCAAACACACAGCCGGGTCCCGATGGGCAGCGGCAGGCGGAGGCTGACAGCGATGAGAGCAGGCGGGGTGGGGGGGCTTCCTTTAAAGCAAACAGTGGGACACAGCTGCTGAGTGGAGGGCATTTGAGGTGTGTGTGTGTGTGTGTGTGTGGGTAGGGGTGTGTGGCCCTACTCCGACTCCCAGCACAGGGAGAGCTCTGCGTTCCATAAGTGCATCAAAGTTTCAGACATAGAGATGGAAAAGGGAATGAGAAAGAGGATCAGTGTGTGTGTGTGTGTGTGTGTGTGTGTGTGTGGTGGCTGGGGGGGAGTTGTTGGGGGGGGAAAAAAGGTATTTACACTCTGAAGAAAATCATATTGGGTGGGTGGTTTGGTGGTTTGTGGGGTTAGGTTAAATACCTTGTTGGGAATCCGCCCGGAGAGAAAACGTTCAAAAGGTGAATTCAAAACGCGTCTCGGTTTTCGAGAGCCGCGGCTCACGACTTGTTTTGACAGGGAGATGAAACAGAAGTCAGCCAGGACCCATCATGCTAACTGGTTACCCAGTTACAGGACCAGTGTTTCTCAGTGTTTGGCCCATTTCCTACAATTTGCCCACATTTTCCATTACAACAAACTATGCTGTAAATCACACAGGGGTACTAAAGATTTCACAACAGAAAACCAAAACCCATCCATTTTATAAATTAGATATGAATTTTTGGTAAAACCAGCTGCCTCATAATGTTCTGCTTCTGCGGCTAACAAAGTCCTCAACGTTCAGAAACCCCAGGCGGTGCAAAGCAAACGTCTCCCCGGGGACTATTTTCCCAGGCGGAGGGAGCGTTTCAGTCCGCCCCAATTTCAAAAAGTCATCAAAACACTGCTTTTAGGTAAACAAATGTGGAGGACTTTATTACAGGGATGTGCTGGATATGAAGAGCGAAGAAAGCCTGAAGTGTCCGAAAGTTCGTTTTCAGTGGAATGAATGGAAACCAATGGAGCAAAGGGAGGAAAAATGATATTTGTTTGCTTGCTTTGGGGGAAAAAAATAGAGAAACATGAAGTACTGTATTTACATTTAGCGGATATTACACTAAACATGCAGAATCACTGATAAGGATGAAGTGCAACTGCAAAAAATAAATAAATAAATAAATAAATAAATAAAATAAAAGCATACAGATGTAGCTGCTGTTGAAGTCCCGTAAGTATCAGTCAGGAATTCACACACGGATAAATCAAATCTGGAAAAATTCAGACCGGCTTATTACTCATAAGTTACAGGAAACTGTTTCATAACAAGATACACGTTCTGTGTGCACAGATTTGATTTGATGTCTCATTCACGACTGATTTACTGGTAGTTTAAATGCAGGACAGCTGCAGGATGAACATGCAACTTGTAGAACAACTTCCACTGTGTTACTAACAACACAAAATTAAATAACATGAATGATTTTAAAAGGCAGAAAACACAACAAAAATGACACCTGGACTGTGACACAGTGAGTTTTGTTTCACATTTCCAGGCTGGTTTGATTAAATAATCATTTAATGAAGCCCAAAGACTGGAAATACGGTTCACCTCACAGGCAAAATACATTTATCACTGTATGAATGTATAGGGTTGAATGTGAGTAATATTTTTTTTAAAGTCTTGTTTTATATTTACATTTTACATTTTGTCAGTTTTCATAATTTCATTAACTCCTGGATGACTGGATGAATGATCTCCACCTCCAGACAGATTTTTTGGTAACACTTTACAATAACAGTACAACAATTAACATTAGTTAGCGTTGGTTAATGCTGTAATGGTTAATTAACTGTTAATTAATGATTATTATGGCATTTACTAATGTTAATAATATCTACAATAACCCTTAAATAACATATAAATTAATACCTTAGCATGAACAGCATTAGTACATGATTCTTAGACGCATTAGTTAACGGTTAGTTAACTGTTTCTTAATGTTTATTACCTGTTACTTAATGTTTATTACCTGTTACTTAATGTTTATTACCTGTTACTTAATGTTTATTACAGCATTAACTAACGTTAATTGTTGTACTCTTATTGTAAAGTGTTACCGATTTTTTTTTTTTTTTTTTTTTTTAATTTTTTTTTTTTATCCTTACAAATTGTTCTGATGCCATATCAGTGCTGTTTTCAGAAGTGAAGAATTTCCCTGGTTGGGATCAATAAAGTATATCCATCTATCTATCTATATCCGCTTGCATGATCTAATGAATCCAGTCCCAGTGCAGTAGGTGAAAGTGAAACTGGCCCACGGTGATGGCGAGCTGGGGGGTGGGGGGTGGGAGTACTGGGGCGGTACTGGGACTCGTCAACAGTCACCAGGGATCCTTTAACTTCTGACCTTGGTCGACATGGATAACCACGTCTGGCCATAATCGCTTTGAAGCCCCCCTCTCCTCCAAGACATTTAGACGAGGACAGAGTCCCGCCCTTAATGAGTGACCCCCTGGACCCCGGCTTTAACGAAGCTCCGGGATCGCCCCGGGGCGTGCTCTTCCTCAGGCCCGTTTAGGGGTCACGCACCCGGGGCACACTGACCTCATTCTTGTCACGGTGCGGCCGAGCAGACGGCTTTGTCCCGTGCGCTTTAACACACGGGGGAGATTTCACAGCAGATTTACCTCACCACAACAACTCTTCGACTCTTCTTCCCCGCAGCTCTCTGGGGAATCCCCCCTAATTCCCACTGTGATCTCCTTTGTCTTTGTTGTTGCGCATCTAAGCCTGGCACGCACGCCGAGCCACCCGTCCCCGTTTGTCTTATGTGGCTTTGGGAAGCGGTGCACAGAGAGAGAGAGAGCGCGCACAGGCTTTTTGGAGCAAAGAATGTGCAACGTGTTACCGGGACGGCTGCCAGGAGAAAGGATGGTGGCAGGACCCTGCTCCGAGTTTTAATTGCTCGCATACTCTTGGCCCTCGAGCACACACAGATTGAAAGAGTGTACGAGAGTGAGAGAGAGCTTTGACGGAGTCGAGGTGGACGGCTGTGGAGGAGGATAACACAATATTGAATATAACACAATTCAGTCCAGACCTTTCCTGTCTTTATTGTTGCGTAATAGAGATTTGGTTGATAAGCTAATAGAATTATCATATTTAATAATTACAACATGCAAAAAACTGCCATTTGTCAAAATTGGGGAGTCAGTATAGCTAAATATAGTGTTTAGTGTAAATATTCCCTATACAGGCACAATATAAGCCATGTAGTTTAATGGCAAATGATGCAATCTGCCGCTTGGAGGAGTAATGAATGAGACCCACACGCTCAATTTTCTACTTCACCTTTAAACTTTGTTGCCACAGGGTCACTGTTTTTTCGGAAAAGCAGCATAAACTCACTGTCAAGAGAAGGACAAGTGCACTCCACCAATAAACTCTGTTGGATACTGAGGTGTAGAAGAGGCAGCAAAAATTCAAAAATCACACTTCATGTCTTCCTCTTTGCTTGATTTTTAATTTGAAAATCTCCGCATTTCAGCCGTGCAGATTCTCAAACAGGGCAGGGTCTGACGACGAGGGTTTTGCATGACCAAAAACTGCATCCGCATGTCCTGGCACGGGGCTGAAACCGTCTTCTTTAAATATGGAATCAAAACTCCAGCACATTGCAGAAAATCTCCATCGCGACAAGTCACTCAGTCAATAATCCCACTTGTTTCCACTGCTAATCGTCTTTGTTTACACAATTTTCTTGAATCAATTTTCATTGTCTTGAGCCTAGTGGGCAGATCTGCCTTGTTTCAACATGCTTGTTCCCAGAAAAGGGAAACTGCATGTGAATTAGCTGTGATTTTCTCATCCCACTGACATATTTTTCTACCTTGTTTTTCCCACAAAAAAGGTTTTTAACGGTCAATGTAAGACTAAATGACTTGTTACGCAGGGACTTTTTTTTTTTTTTTTTTTTTTTTTGTGGTGCAATGAGGAAATCATTTGTGGGTTTTTCTTTTTGCAGTGCAGACCGTCGACCTTCACACACACATGAGTCACATCAGGAGAAGGGTGAGCAGGAGTCGGCGCTCAGATTCACGGGACGGCCACTTTTACCAAACGCTGGAGAAGTTGCCGTTAAAAGACGCCGGAGTCAACAAGCAGCAAATGTTGAGATGTTTGTCAGTGTCCCGGCCTCGGTTCGAGCTTCAGCTTCTAACGGAGCGTCGCGCCAACAACCCCCACCCCCCACCACCAACCCCCCCTCGCTCTTGAGTGGCACTCTGTGTCAAGTTAACACGACTTGAGGCTCAGGCACTGCAGCTCAATGTCCGGCTAAATATTGCTGGGATTGGCCAGAGTTTACTGGTATCGTAAGTGCGCCCATCTAACGCCGCAGCCTCGGACCACACATCCACAGCTCTCATTACTGTCACAGCCCTTTAATATTAGATTAGTGACCCTTTGGAAATTAGAGGATGGCCAGAGAAGGAGGCCAGGGTGATTGCCAGGAGGGATCTGCGAGGGGTTTTGCCCACCATCCATCCAAACCTCTTATGTTCGCTCTGAGAAAACGGACGCCGTGGCCTGGACTCATGTCATCCTACGCGGTCGGTAATCGCATTAAAAGTTCACACAGCAGCCCTCGGAGACGAGGAGAAACCGCGCTGTGCTGTGGCTGTCCTCGAAGGGATCCCGTGTGAGAGGAGATGCAGGGAAGATGCAGGAGTGAGACGACGCGATCCTGTGGTGTACATTACAGCGAGATTGGCCCCGGGGCCCCGTGGAGGCTTGTCGGCTGACGGTGCTGTATGGACGCTCGCACAGCGCTGGAGAAGAGACGCAGAGTGGGTTCTGTCCTGGATGTGCATCAGAAGATAGGAGCGCCTGCTGAACTGAAAACTTATTTAGCAGAGTCACACTCTGAAAGTGTCTCAGAAACGTGTTTCTTTTTTTTTTTTTTTTAACTTGAGTGCTTGAATAATAAGAGACAAAAATTTGGACTTGAGCGCTGATACCAATTTGGAGATGCCGATTTTGACTCTTCAAATCATGGAGGAAAAAAACAAAAAACAAAACTGAAACATCAAGGACTTCCTCATAGTTTCTTAGAAAGATCTGTAACTAGGAAAATGAAATAAATACCCCCAGTGTTTTGGCCCAAATCCCTTTTCCGACTTCCCCACACTGAGGCGAGATGATAGAGACCATTTTCTCCTCTGTACGTCCACTGGTTCAGTTCACTTCCATGTGTTAGCTTAGCATAAAGACTTGAAGTCTATGGGAGTCGTTAGCCTGGCTCTGTCAAAGTGGAAAAAAAAAAAACCTGACAGCAACTCTTTATTTCCACAGTAGATCATGTGGATTTGAAATGCACATCTTTAGATTTTTTTGGTAACACTTAACAATAACAGTACAACAATTAACGTTAGTTAACGTTAGTTAATGCCGTAATGGTTAATTAACTGTTAGTTAATGATTATTATGGCATTTACTAATGTTAATAATATCTACAGTAACCCTTAAATAACATAAATTAATACTTTAGCATGAACAGCATTAGTACATGATTCTTAGACACATTAATTAACAGTTAGTTAACTGTCTCTTAATGTTTATTACCTGTTACTTAATGTTTATTACGGCATTAACTAATGTTAATTGTTGTACTCTTATTGTAAAGTGTTATCGATTTTTTTTTTTTTTAAACGAGAGCCATTTCATGAAAAATTAGATGCAGGAAATGTAACTGCTCAACACATTTATCTTTCCGTCTATCGCAGTGATCGGTGCACAAATTAACTTACAACTTACTCCTAACATGACTCTCAATTATTTTTTTTTTAAATAGAAGTCCAAGACATGTTTTGCAAATCCACATGATACACCCTGTAAATCAGACAGCCTCAGAGCTGCTGCAAGGCTTATTTTTTAACTTTTTAGCAGAGATGGGCTAATGACTCCCATAGACTTGCAGTGTTTATGCTAAGCTAACATGAAATGCTACTGATAGCAGTCGAACTGCTGGACGTGCAGATGAGAAAATGGTATCAAACATCTTGTCTCAGTCTCTGGAAGTCAGAAAAAGGACATTTTGCCCCAAAATGTTTGAGTGTTCCTTTAATACTTGTGGTTCTCTCCAGTTAACTTGAAAAAATACTTATGTCCTTTCTGAGAACATTTTTGGAAACTGCACATCTCACCAGTAGGATGACTGAAAGGGTCATGTGTATTTTTAATGCAGGGTGAATGTGATGGGAACAGCTGTGTCGAGAAATCCACGTAACTGTGAGGAGCGGTGCTGGGTGGGGCGCTTTTTATGAAGATGACATGAGTCAGAGACGGGGTGTGGAGAGAAGTAATGCATTTCTCTGCTATCGTAACTGAAATAAATCACACCAAACGTTTCTCAAAAAGCGGGCCGTGTTTTTCTGATTCCCCTCACGATGCCTCTCGTGTGCCTGGTGAAAGGTGCTGCAGGCTCTGAGGGAGAGGACGGTATGTCATTGTGCTTTTCTGTTTGTTTTTCCTGCTTTCTAGGTTACAAGAGCTGGACTTGGACGCGTCCCCGTGTTCCCTGTCTGCGTCCTCCAAACAACAAGTCCTCTAAACAACGGCTGAATTCACTTAAGCCCAGCCCGGCGTGATTATTCATAAATGCTCTGATACTTTTACAATACCTAACATGTGTTTTCCCTCAGTCGGCCTTGGCCCGGGACGAATCGTCGAGGTTATTGATTACACTTCTGAGAACTGCAGAGGAGCGGGGAGTCGCTTGTTTCTCAGCCAGTTTAGCTTAGCCTCTATGAGTGGTGACTGCCCTAATCCAAAGTGTCAGGTTGTCGAAGCTGGGTAATTTTTTGGTCCGTTTTTGTCCAACATTACACTCAATCCTTGGCTGAGGCAGCTTTTTGGCCACGGCTCTGTTTTTAACCTCAACAAACCAAAGTGGATGAGCAAACAGAGCTCTCTCCTTACAAAAATTACATTTCCACCACACTTAATCACCCGAATATCTTAATTATTCATCTCTACACCACTTCTCCAGAGCCTCCAAAAGCAGAGCAGGTGTTATAAAACTCACTGATCCGGGGTTATTTGCATGACTACATATTTCTGAGGTGAAATCCTTTGAACACCATAAAGTATAAACTGGTATTCTTTATGTAGGTAAGCAGGAAGATGCTTCAGGGCCCTGAAAAGCCGCACCTCCAGACTGAGGAACAGTTTTTATCCCACTGCCGCCCCCTGATCCCCCTCCCACCACCACAACAATCATAACGGCAGCTCTACAGATGGACTGATATACGACGGCGTACTGGGGCCACAGAAGAAAAAAATATATATAAATTCTGAGAAAAAAACTCAGAATTTCCGAGATTAAACTTACAAATTTGCGAGAAAAAAACTCGGAAATTCGGAGATTATAAAGTCACAAATTTGCCAGAAAAAAAATCACAAATTTGCGAGAAAAAAACTCACAAATTCTGAGATTATAAAGTCGCAAATTTGCGAGGAAAAAAAGTCAAAAATTCTGAGATTATAAACTCACAAATTTGCCAGAAAAAAACTCGAAAATTTTGACTTTATAAAGTCGCAAATTTACAAGAAAAAAACTCGGAAAATATATTTACTTTTATGCTTCACTTTGCAAGGTTGGATCAACCACACACTGAATAGCCTACACTGCTGCTTGCCGTATATCATGCCTGCAGTTGATGACCTTATACTTTGCAATCGGCTTTAGTAACAAGGAAATCCTGGTGATTTTAGCCCAGAATCACAATATTATCATCGGCATCCGGACTTTAAAGAGACATTGCCGTGACTTGGGCCTATTCAGAAGAAAACAACACACTGATTTGGATGAGGTGAACGCAATAGACAGATGCAAGGATATCGCTGGTTACATCTGCGTGCAGTTCAGATGGCAGAGCTGCCAACTCTCACGCATTGGCCGTGAGACTCACGCTCTCACGCCACACCGCATCCCCCATGCTCCGCGTATTTTTATTTTTTTTTCTTCAGTGGCCCCAATACGCCGCCGTACTGATGTGACTGATGTGCAATATGTTTTAATGCTCTTATTACTTAAGTTCATGACTGTGAGCACTTTTACCTGTTTACCTGTTTTTATGTGAATGTGTGAGTCAGTATGTATGTCATGTGTGCATGGGACATCTTTTTTTATGAGAGATCGTGTAATTTCGTTGTATGGTAACATGCAATGACAAATAAAGCATTCTATTCTATTCTATAGTGCAGAAAGTCAGACACCACAAAGGTTTTCTGTTGTTTTTTCTTATCTTTTCTCTCTCTCTCTCTCTGTCTGAAAAAATAAAGAAGAGGATAGAACCACCTCTCCTGTTGGAAAACATTATTTAAAGGGAGGCTATTCTTTGAAATTCAGATCATTTTATAGACAACGATGTGCAGCAGGAGGCCATTATAACGTCAGTTTTTGCAGAATGACATCATGGCACGATTAAAATTCATATTGAAACTGTTTAGAAATGACATCACATGGATATGTAGGTTCTTGTTTCCCAAAATGATGCAGGTGGCAGCACCACACGACTAACGGCGTCTTCTTGACTTTCACCTCGGCGCTGCGTTTACTCAGGTTCCTCATGTGTCGCCTCAGCGTCGCCTCAGCGTCACACACGCACACACACACACACATCCTCTCCACCTCAGCTACAACTCCTCCCAAAGTTGAAGATGTTTTTCTGTTCTTTGCCATTCGTTTTTTTTTTTTTTTGTCTTCATCCGGCTATCACTCAGGAGGCCTGGTGGCCCTCAAAGCACTTGCCGCTAATCTCCGGCGACATGGCGCCGACTCCCCTCGCTGTCGCCGCTCTGCGCTCTGGAAACCTGAGCGGGAGAGAGAGAGAGAGGCCGCAAGAGAGCAAAGTTGATGGGGGCTCGGCGGTCGGCTGGCGACGAGGACGAAGCCCGCTACTGAAAATGGCAGCTGTCAGGAGATGTGACGCTGAAGGGAGCAAGCGAATTCCCCCCCCCCGCCGCTGCCTCCACACACACACACACACACACACACACACACACACACACACACACACACCTCCTCCCCGTCCCGTTTTGTCTGAGGACTTTGTCACATGCGTTAGATACTCCTGGTCGTCACAGTAAATGCGGAGCGGCAAGCTTGTCAAGTTGAGTGAGGAGGTATGTCCGTGCGTGAACTCAAGTGTGACTGCTTAGGTAAATCCATTAAAGGACCGAGTGTGTGTGTGTGTGTGTGTGTGTGTGTGTGGTGGTGGTGGTTCTTCATTGATTCATCCCAGCCCAAGGGTTCTGCTGATAAAACCACCTCACATGTAAAACACAGCAGAGGCAGGGTGCAAATCCCAAATTCATGCGAATCGACCGAGAAACACTGACATCAACGTAAAGACTGCCGACTTGGCAAGTTTTTATTTTTATCTTTTGATGGTTGTTATTCGTGTTTTTTGAGGATCCAAAAACAGAAGAGGAACAGTCATGGACTAACAAGGAATCTGTTTCATCATGTGAATCATCAGCACTCCAGACCACAAATGGAAAAAAACAAAAAAAAACAACAAAAAAAAAAATGCATGTGATCGTCTTACATCTGTGGATCAAAAAACAAAGCAAGCAGCCATGAGGAGGACGGTCAGGATCACAACAGATAAAAGACTTCATCAAATGTCTCCGTGGTCCCACAATTATGTAAAAAAAAAAAAAAAAAAAAAAAAAAGAGAGAGAGACTATACAACTGAAATATATACAATGGCGTATTAGGGCCATTGTAGGGAGTCAAAAAAAAAAAAAAAAAAAAAAAAAAAAAGGAGCCAGGAGAGGAGGGGGTAATATTTAGAGAAAAATGTCATAAATTTATCAGAGAAAAAAGTCATAAATTCATGAGCAAAAAAAAAAAAAACTTGAAAATTCTGAGATTATAAAGTCACAAATTTACACGAGAGAAAAAAAAAAAAAAACAAGACTTTCCGCAAAAAGGAAATGCTGGTGATTTTCACCCAGAATCACAATTTTATCCTCAGCATCTTTGACTTTGAAGAGATTCAAATTCAGAAGAAAAACAATCCTGTCATTCTGGGCTCAAATCAGCAGGATGTCCTTGTTCCTCAATCTGATTACAAAGTTGAATTTGCTGAGGTCATCAGCTGCAGGATTTGGGTTTTTTTTCCTCAGAAATTTGTGAGTTATTTCTCAGACTATCACTCCCCCTCCCCTCCTCCTCCTCCTCCTCCTCCAGCTTTAATGGCACGTATTCACCGTGACAAATATGAGCTGAGGAGAGAAGAAGAAGACTTTCCCGACAGATGCTGAAACAGGCGTGTGCGGCCACCGAAAGGTCACGCGTCATCACGAGGCCCGGTGGCGGCGGCGGCGGCAGCTCACGCACTTGGACTTGGACTCTTGGATTCTTCCGTATGGCGCCATGAATGTTTAACGCCACATGTTTTTTTAGCGGCAGAACAATCCAGCGTGCGAAGGAGCACCTGTCCCTCGGGTGGCCGCGTGAGGTCAAAGCCTCCTCCTCCTCCTCTTCTTCTTCTTCTTCTTCTTCTTCTTCTTCTTCTTCTTCCGAGCCGCGGGAAAACAAACCCAACAATGTGCCGGCAACTTTTCTTCCAGTGCTGGAAAAGTGCAAAGGACTCCCATGACAGGCTGGAAGAAACATCGGCAAGATGAACTGTAAACACGGCAATTGTTCTTTGCTATCTAGCTCCGAGCGCCTCGGGCACTTTGATCCGGTGCTGGTGGAACGGGGCGAGGGGAGAGAGAGATAGAGAAAGAAAGAAAGAGAAAGAGAGAGAGAGAGAGAGAGAAAGAGAGGGCTGCGGCTCGTATTAGAGGTGACGAGGTTGAACGGATTACTTGCCGCCGACTTAAGCGACAGCAAGGCTCGTGGACTTCCTTCTTTAAAAGTGTGTTTCCCCTCCAGGGACAGGGCGCTGTGGAACAATCATTAAGCTGTAGAGGAATGGCCCTCACCAATCAGCCCCTGTCAGCGTTAGGCAGCGCCGCGGCCTGACATGCCAAGCAGCAGCTACTCGAGAGGGGCTTCCACTTCCATCTCCCATCACTCTCCCGGCCGCCCGCTCGCTCTGTCTCGCTGCGTCTCGGTCGCTGTGTCTCTGACTCTTATTTACCCGCTCAGCGTCACACACACACAGAAACACACACACATTCAGAGCGATATTTGTGAGGTAACCCTAACTTTGAACCGACGCCGTTCAACTTCTAACCCTCATCAGCGACCAAACTGAGGTTGGAAGTTTAAATCGAGAAGTTGACTTTGATTAATCTTCAGAGCCCCGGTGATTTTGATCTATAAATCTATACGAGAGGATGTTTTTGTTTTGTGTTAAATTGTTTTCCGATGACGTGGACACTGACAAAAATAGATTCAGAGTGGCGGGATTAAAGCATAATGTTGAAAATAATCACTCATGAAGTGAAATTAACCCTTTGAAGCACATTCCCTTGATTTCTTTTAAAAACGTGGAAAAAGGTGATGAATAAATGAGCATTAGGGAAAAATTAGCCAAAAAAAGAAAGAAAGAAAAAAATAAGGAATTTACACCCCAAAAAAATCAGCAAAAAATAAGGCAAAAAATATATGAAAATTAGTTAAAAATTAGTTTAAAAAATGTGGAAAAAGGTGATTAAATAGGGCAAGTGACTATTTTTGGTAATTTCAGAAATTTTACATATCAGGCCCATCCCCTGTCTCAGTTAGTTCAGTAATCATTTGGTCTTCACCCAGCC
Source organism: Myripristis murdjan (assembly GCF_902150065.1). NCBI lineage: Eukaryota > Metazoa > Chordata > Actinopteri > Holocentriformes > Holocentridae > Myripristis > Myripristis murdjan. Next base: position 32,910,771 of record NC_043988.1, read on the forward strand.
AATCAGCAAAGATCGCTCTACATCCCAGGTCACATGATTGTGGCATTTGACCAATCTCAATGGCTTTGATTTTCTATTACACAATGAAAATTTTAGAAAAATTTTATAGAAGTAATAAAGTCCTGTCATGTTCTCTAATAACAGTCTAGGGTTGTTTTTTTGAATTTCAAAGTATTTCAATGAGTGCCCTATAAAGGGTTAATACATGAGCATTAGGGAAAAATTAGCCAAAAAAAGAAAGAAAGAAAAAAAGAAATTCACACCCAAAAAAAAATCAGCAAAAAATAAGGAAAAAATATATGAAAATTAGTTAAAAATTAGTTTAAAAAATTAGTTTAAAAAAATATGTTTTTTTTTTTTGTTTTTTTTTTTTAAATGAATGCTTGATCGATGTCAGATCAGATTTCTTGAGGCTGCATTCGAATGTCTTTCACATTTAATTTCAGCATTTAATCTATTCCTCATTTCGCCAAGCACCTCCTGGAAGTCCAAGGACCTCACTTTGAAAACCACTGCTCATAAAATGTACATAAAATAACAGCGAGGAACTGATTGGGCACTTAACTAAGGGCTACTGGATGTTCAAGATAATCCCAGTCCACCCTGCCATCGCTTCTCACGCTCAGCTGCTTGATGATGGACAGTGGTGCTTGTAAGAGCAGGAAAAAGCCTCTTTCTGAAGCCATAAAAGCAAAATTCCAGTAGTTAGTGTTGTGATATATTCCTTCTTTACTGGACCTTTTTTTTTTTTTTTTTTTTTTTTTTTTTTTGCTGGATCTCTGCTTCAAGTTGATTAAAGGGCCATTGCAGCTCAAGCGAATGGGAGGGCCGGGGGCTGACAGAGGCTCACATGGGCGGAGATCAGCTCGATCAATGTTGGCACGGTTGCCACGGGTCACCAGCAGAGGTTGATAAGGCTCCTGGATCGCTGGATGCCACTTTAACCCCGCTTTTCCTGTGTCCTCATTCCATTCCCTTTTACACTCTGCTCAAGCTTTCGTCTTTATTTGACTCCCAAACACAGGCGATGAGGCTGGCTTTGCACGGTGCAGCTGACACATCCCTGCAGGTCTGTGCATCTTCGCTGCTTTGGAGTTCTGCAGGAGAACCGCCATACATTTGGTTTCCGAATGGGTTTGGTGATGCAACAACTTTCACTTGCAACCTGCAGTGGATTGCATGACAGCTGCACTGTGCAAAGCGAGACCAACACTCTCACATACACACAAGCTTTCGAAAGACTCCTTATCTCTCTACAGCTGGACTGTGTGTGTGTGTGTGTGTGTGTGTGTGTGTGTGTGTGTGTGTGTGTGTGTGCTTCAGGGCATGTGGGGAGTGCATGTGTCATCGCATGAATGCATTTCTGTACTCTTCCTCTTCCACCTGTACTAATATTCTCCCGTTCTTCCTCAGCTCTCATTTCTTTTTCTGACATATTATGGCCTGTATTGTTACTGCGATGTGGACGATCAAGGAATTATATTCATTGTAGTGTTATGAGATTTATACGGCTGGTGAGGTGCCTTCTGGAAGTTCACAGGTTCAATTCCCGCATCGCTCAGTTTGTGTCAGTAACATATGAAGCCCCCCTGGGGTCAGCTCAGAAGAAAAAAGAGCCATGTGTAAAGCGTGCCCTGGAATGACAAATCCATGCCCACGGATTTGTAAACTGGGCCCTTGGATTTGCAATCCACGCGCTCAAACGACTTTTTTCCTCAGACAACAGGGACTGTAATCCGGACTGTAATACATGCCCACAAAGCCGCGGGCACGGATTCGTAATTCGAGGGCACGGATTATGAATCCGAGAGCACGGATTGTAAACGGCGCTCGCACATCTCCAAGAGGGCAGATTTGCACATGGATGGGCTCTTTTCCCTGTTTGAACAACTTACTGTGACTCTGTTGGGTGAGCGTCAGCGAGACGGCACCCAAAAACATGGCAAATGTCATTAAAAAGAAAATTATTCTCATCTTGACCCAAAGTATTAGACTACGTGAGCAGCAGAGAGCTGTTAGAGCAAAGTGTCTCGTACCTGGAAGTTCACACGCTCAGTCCGTGTGTGTCACAATCAGCCGCTTCTGTATTTCGAAATGAACTTGAGCAAGACCCTAAACTTCCCACCGACACACTCATGCAAAGCCGCTGAATCAGAAATGTCGACTGAATGCTCCCCTGTAAAAACGTAATGATAAGTAAATGTAGTAAGATGCAGAAATGAGGTTCCAGCGTGAGAACACACACACTGTAAATGTTTTAGCGTGACTTTTCCTGAGACGCAGGCGGAGCCGATGTTTACCCGGCGGCTCTCTGCGGCCCGGGCGCCGTTTCATCACAGTGGAAAAAAACGGCGAGCAAAGATGGTGAGAGCGCGACCCCCCCGCTGACAGGAAGGTGAGCAAACAGTCAGCCGGAGCAGGTGCCTTTCTGCATGTCAGCCGAGTAAATACAACAGAGAAATAAAGAGGATGGAGCGGGGAGAGAGACGGATTCAACCTGATGGGTGTGTTTTTACAGACCGGCGGTGGCGTCCGAGCCGAGGGGGGAAGCACGTTTGTCCGTTTTTGGGGAAGCTGTTTTGAAACCGAGGTGCATCACTCGGTAACATCCTGCATGGTTTCATTCACAAAGCCGTAATAACTTCTCTGATTACACCGGCTGGCCTCAGTCACACACTGTGCAATGACCAATCACATGTTTTACCTCGACAGAGATCGTCCATTTCACAATGTACACCTATTTAACAATCATTTTTAATTTTCACACTGCAAAAACGCAAAATCTTACCAAGATTATTTGTCTTATTTCAAGTCAAAAATGTCTTATTTCTAGTCAAAATATCTAATTAAACTTAAAATAAGACATGATCACCTCAGAAGTAAATTGTTTTTAGACAATTTTCACTTGTTTCAAGTGAAAATTCACTTGAAACAAGTGAAAATTTGCTTGTTTCATTGGCAAAATTTGCCAGTGGAAAAAGTGAAAATTCACTTGAAATAAGTGAAAATTAGCTAGAAACAAGAAACAAATTTTGCCAATGAAACAAGCAAATTTTCACTTGAAACGAGAGACAATTGTCTAAAAACAAGTTACTTCTGAGGTGATCATGTCTTATTTTAAGTGTAATGAGATATTTGGACAAGTAATAAGACATTTTTGACTTGAAATAAGACAAATAATCTTGGTAAGATTTTGAGTTTTTGCAGTGCATTGCATTGCAGCGCCAAAATCCATTGACTTTTACCATATATCTTTAGTGGCATACAAATACTAATACTGTAAAATAAAACAGTTCTTCCTGCTGGCCACATGTAACCCCTCCCTTTGACTCAACATCCTGTTTCAATCAGAAATATATCAAATTAGGGAGGCAACATACTCTCAAAACAATTGTGCACAATTTGTTGCGACATTAATGGATTTGCTTTGCATCTGTTGAATCTGCATGAACGCAATAAAACCGAGTCAATTTTGGAAGTGAACCCCCACCCCCCCCACTGTAATGACTTTCCAGAGGCTCATGAACTGAACTGATGAGGGTTGTTGTATTTTCTGAGTCATGCAAGGAAATAGTCATCAACTTTATTTATCGTGTCCTTCAGCTGATGGGACTGTTGGCCCTCTCTTGAATCTGCTGCCCTTTCTCATGTTCGTATCTTTGACGGCTCCTTGTCGGTCATTTTCTTGTAACGGCTTAAAAACAAAGCAAAAGCTCTTGGGACTGGAGCCGAAGTGCAGGAAAAAGTAAGGAACCTACAAAAGCTGGCACTCTGTGATACTGTGTGATCCTGTGGAAGGAAAAGGGGACTTTTTTTTTTTTTTTTTTTTTTTTTTTTCTGTGGTATTGTGTGATCATGCGCTGTGCTGATGTTGTTTGGTCTGGCCTGACCACGAATTCCTCAAAGGTTTCAGAGAACGAGCGGTTATGGACTTTGGAACTGCCCCGTGGAAATCTGCTGTCCTGCTCCTCTGCTCTCAGGAGCGAGGAGACGGGACGGGGGGGAAATCGCTGATGTCAAGTCAACGTTCACTTCTTTTGTTTCCAGATGTCTGAAAAATATTCATACGACCTCCGGTTGATAATGAAAGCTGTGTTTGTGCGCACGTAAGTTTGTGAGGCGAGTAACATCCTCACGAACTTTCACAGGAAAAGCAAAATAAAAACCCCTCCCTGACCTCAACCCCCGATCCTTCCTTCCTTCCTTCCTTCCTCCCTTCCTTCCCTGTTTCCTTTGTCTCTCGCAGCCCGGACTGAGGGGCCGATGGTGGATTCAGGCTGGGAGGGCCGACCGTCGCTCCATATTGTCACTGATGGATGACGGGTCCTGATTTCATGTGACTGAGAATCAAAGACGTGGAAAAAAAAGGGCCACAAGTTGTCATCACTAACTACACTGGACATAAATGGAAGCGTTTAGCTCCATAATGACATGACAGCCGTTCAAAAAAATGTCCAAAATGATAGCCAACATGGAAGTAACACTCACCTCGGAAAACTCATAGTATTTGATTAGCTATTAGTCGTTATTTGAATTAACTAGGACATGAATGTGCGGTTAATATTCAAGTGTTCGCACAAAAAAAAAAAAAGTTACTTCTCTTGTTCATCATTAGAGATTATTGTTGAACCTTTTCCTTCTTTAAAATAACAATACAAGATAACATTTTAGATTACATAATCAGATGTATTTTTTATTTTTTTAATTACTCCAGCATAAAAAAATAAGGTAGCATTTTCCCCTGAAAGGCATTTTGAAATGACAACCTTCAGTATTTTGCTTCCTTAAATTATTCTATTTAAAGGCATGAACCCTCCTGTTATGTTCACATTTTTGAACATCTTTTATGTTTGGGGTCAATTTGACCCCTGCAGTTTAAACTTTCACAAAATTATTATAACTAAAATTGTTATCAAAGTTTATGTGTCAAGTACTTTATGCTTCTTTGTTGACGACCTAAATAGCCTTTTAAATAAAACATAACTCCCCACCCCCCACCCCACCCCCACTTATACATCCAGTATTCGTATTACACGACAATGGAAAAATATTCAAATCACCATAAAATCTCACTGATTGACCTAAAATTGGAAAGAAATATTAATTTTTGGTGTTTTAATGGTTTTATATTATTTCTAAGTACAGATTTTTGTTATTTATAACCAATGCATTACAAAGTGTGTACAGGACATTGAAAACATATCATCATGTCAATTTCATCTTTACCCGGTAGTACCCATTACATTAGGAATGCTCATTAAATATGAAGCAAAAAAAAAAAAAAAAAAAATGATGTTAATCATTTATTTAGAGACGTTAAACATTGGCTGGGGTCAAATTGACCCCAAACATAATAGGAGGGTAAATGTAGCATAGATTCCCTTTACCACTGAATATATGTTAAATCTAAGAAAAGCTTTTCAGTGGGTTTCAATGGAGAGTTTGAATTGATCCCAGGATTGTCTAACTAACTAGATTCCTTATAAGAATAAACTGGTTCCGGTCATTTTCTGGCATGAAAATTGTGAAATATAAAAGTGTATTGTCACAAAGTGTTGGCTCTCAGCAGCTTCATTACAAAAATAAAAGCATCGTCGTTCCAGCGCTCATAAAGAGTTAATAAACCTTGTGTTGCCATCCTCGGTGAGTGCTGAACGGTGACAAGTGAACTTCCAACAACCGTCGCATATCCCCCGTTTGACATTAATCGTTTCAGCCTAATGTTTCCCTAAATTAAGCCACACACCCTTACACGGGCTTTCATATCCTCCCATGATACCGCGCGCCGCTGAGATCCTTGACGTCTCGGCAGCGCTGCGAGAGAGAAGTTTAAAAGGTATTCTGAAATGACTTCATCACCTGTTTTCCCCCTCCCCGCCAGCCCATCGGAGACTGTATTAATCCCGACTTCCCTCTAATCCAATTAAACATCGGAGCAGAGGTGCTGTCACTGCCAAACATGTTTCTGCAGGAGCGAACTGAAAAAAAGCCTCAAGACAGATTAAGGCAAAGAAGATCCTTAATTTGTTAATCACTGAACTCTGCTGTCACTGATAGGGGGAGCGAACACGTCTTCATACACGGCTCCCTGATATGAGTGGCGAGTCATGCGTGAAACACAAAGGGGGAATCAAGAACAATTACCGGGAGACGGCGAGAGGATCAAACGTGGATTCATTTCATTATCTGGACGCTGCCTCGCTGCCTGCTCCTCTCTAAATGCGAACGTCTGCCTCCGAGGGCCACGGGGCCGAGCTTCAGCCGAGGTCTAACGCCGCTTTACACGCCCTTATCTTTGCGGAAATAAAGTTTTGAGGTTGACATAAACCTTTACGAGGTGAATTTGCAGCCTACGTCGCAGTAAGGGGCATCAAATTATGTAAAGATTGGGGTCTTACATGGAGAATAAAGCATACATCAGAGAGGCAAGAGCTTTTTTTTTTCCCGGGGTTTGACCCGGCCTGGGACTAGGAATGCAAAAATACTCCTTTATCAGTGCCAATACTGATATTATGAAATTTAAAGCAGTGATTTTCAAACTGTGGGTCCTGACCCAGTAGTGGTCCCCTTGTGGAGATGGCTGGGTCATGGGAAGGCTGCATCAATCAATTCTTTTCTCAGTAATAGGGGATTCAAATTTTTTGACTGACACTTTATCTTCATACTGACTCTAACCCCATAGCTTGTCTGTACAGCAGCTTATTAGGGCCTATAGTTACGTTTTAAAGTTTAAGCGCCCTCTAGTGGTCCTGTAAATAACAACACTGTGCTGTCGTAGGCTAATTAAAGGAGCGACAAAGTCTGTGTAGCGGGTTTTTACATACAAAGTCTATGCAGAGATGGGAATAGATGGGAAATCTCACCGGGTGATGCGTATTTTTTTAATGGTTTTTATGGTTTTTATTTTTTTAGGTGGAGAGTGTTATCGAGCGTTCGCCGGTATCAGATAACTAACATTAGCTAACATTTCACATGTAAGTGCACTGAAATTTTACTTTCTAGACAATTTAAATTTCACTTCTTAAAATATTCGGTGGGTCTCGGGGCAAATAGATAGATAGATAGATAGATAGATAGATAGATAGATAGATAGATAGATTTACTTTATTGATCCCAAACTGGGAAATTCTTATGTTACAGCAGCATCAATAGAAACATAAAAATAAAATTAAGCAGAAGTATATACAATAAAGACTATATATATATATATACAATAAGGACTAACCTAAGAATATAAGATATGAGATGTGAAATATACAGATGGTAATAAATAAATATGAAATCTACAGATGGTATGGAACAGAGTTAGCATGAAACTATGAAACCAAGAAACCACAGAACCCGACACCCGGTACTGGGATTCAGGAACTATCAGACTTGATTCGGCCCCTTATGAAATCACCCCTTCCCCTCCAGTCAGTATGAAAAACAGTATGAATGTATATTAACCTAGGATGTAATATATAGATAATAAATAAACAGTTAAGGTGCTGAGTAATGGATAATAAGTAAAGGTGCTGAGTAGTGGAGTGGAGAAATAGGATTCAAGGAACTTTATTGTCATACCAGTTCACACTTACATGCTAGTGGTACGAAATTAGCAGGACGTCCACATGTGGGTCTTAGTGTTTAGTGTTTAAAGTCCTTTAAATTCAGAGCTGCAGGACATTTACGAGGCCTTTTCTTCAATGGGAGTAAAACCTCATCGCTCGTTATTGCTGATTTAGTGCGTCAGGTGATACCATGTGCCCATCTGATCCATCACTTTGACTGAACGGTGTAGTTTGGATCATTAGTTTGGCGTCACTGGACAAAATAATTGATATGAAATCCTTCTGTTCTCTACTTCTTGAGAAATACAGGCGTCTGGGTGCCAAAGATGCAGAAAATCAAAACAGTATGGTTTTATTCGTGAGACGTTACTCAGGATATTAGTCTCGGGTAAAATCTCTGATATTACACTCCGTTTTCCCCCCCAGTATTGGCACCGATACTTCCACAGTGTCAGCGCTGGCGCTTTAATTTAATCACTTGGATTCGTCCTTTTTCTCTCCTGTCTCTCTCTGCTATTAGCTTCTGACTAAAGGCAAAAATGCCAAAAAAATACACACCCGCCTTATCAGCCAAAATCACAAAGTGGGGCCGCAACAGTGAAAAATGTCACATTCCCGAGAAGTGAGAAGCTGTGGATTCTCCCTATTTGCTCCCTATTAAATTGCGGTGTCTTGGTTGGAGACTTCTCCCACAGACAGAGACAAATCAAAAGTAAAGAGCAAAGTCCAAAACTTTACCCCGAACATCAGTGAGCAGCTCTGTCCGGGGAAAGCTGGACTCACCAACTTCAGATCTCCGGCTTGTCCTCACACAGCCGCCTGGTAAACATGCAATTTGTGCAGACGACTGATGTCATGTTACTTTAATGTGTTTTTTTTTTTTTTCTGAAAGCATGATTTTTGTTTATGATAGATGATAGTTGCTTGACTTATAATGATGTGGTGGTCCCGGCTTTGCCACCTTTTTATCCCCTGACATTTCCACTGAATGCTTGGAAGCCGGTCACTGAAGATTACAAGAGACAGACAGACGACGCTGCGATGGAAGAAACCAAACTTTATTTGTATAGCACATTTTGTATGTACTGTTTTGTGTGTGTGTGTGTGTGTGTGTGTGTGTGTGTGTGTGTTTTTTGAGCCGTGGTCCTGTCCCCTTCCTCAGCTTCGTCCTCTGAAGGTCCTTGAAGTTCAGAGCGGCAGAATATTTACGAGGCCGCTGCTTCAACGGGAGTAAAACCTCGTTATCGATAATTGGAGAGGCGTCAGAAAATCAAGGAAAACCAACCAAAGAAATATTAGTCACAATAACAAAGATTCATCGGGCCCTAATAGCACCTATAACTCATAATTACCTTAATAACTGTTATTTTAGCTTGTTTTTCCTCCTTTGAGAAAGCATTGTTTGTCACTAATGGCATCTTAAGTTGAAATTGAGTGCCTTGCCCAGAAGTAAACAGCATCTATCAATCATGACTTGAGGCCATATGTCAAAACGCGAAAGGCAGAAAGTGTGTGTTGCTGCGTGAGTGTGTGTGTGTGTGTGTTTGTGTAAGGAGGGTACACATCACCTACCTGGTGCTGGTGTGTGATAATAACACACACACAGTGACCATCTTGGACTGCAGACTCCTTTCTTTTCCTTTTTGTAGGACAAGGATCTGTTGACTTTAGTGGACAAAGTACAAGCAGAAACTCGTCAGCTGCAGCTCCACGTTCTCTGTGTTGGATCGCTGCGTGTCTGGACTGGACTCGACTGCAGCCGAGGCCCAGTTCATTTTGTCATCGAGGCCTGTCACTAAGCAGTTATTACGACAGGGGAATGCATACCTAAAGACAAGAGACCTGAGTCCCACTGCTAACTTTGGCAGCTGATTTTCATTTCAGTCTTAGGGCCCTATCTTGCGCCAGACTCCCTAAACCCGTTATTTGCGGATTTAGGATTTAGGAAGAGGTGTTACCCCGTAAAAGTTGCTATCTTGTGCACCTCCCGCTATCCGCAAAACACCTCCGCTACCCGCTATATTATGTATAGGCGTGTTTTGGGCGTTACGCCGGTTAAACCAATCAGTGTGCCAGGTGCCATTGCCTTTAAGGGCAGGATGCGCTATCCTAAATCCTAAATCCTAAACCCGCGATGGAGAGAGGGAGGTAGATTTTCTCAGGGCTTCTACTGAGGCTAAAGCAAGTTGGCTTTATAAACATATTATATATTATATTATAGGCGAGTTAATTCGGGAGGTGGAGCCACATGTGTCCAAGTGGACGTGTCACAAGGTTGTACTGATTGAGTAAAATCCCCGGGCCACACCACACACACACAAGAGGCAGAGGTGGAACTATGTGTAAACTAATTTATTGACAAGGTAGATTGGGCAAATAAAATATTAAAAATAAAAATATAGCACAGCTGCTGGCTTATGATAAAACAATAAAACGTGCTGGCGTAAGTGTCCAATTAAAACAGTCTTTCCTCTAAACAGTCTATATGAGTAATATACTCAGTCCATTCCGGCGGCGTCCCGGTATCAGTCCGACCGTGTGCGTGGTGAGGCTCCGTCGGGGCGCGCATTGAAGCCGCCTAGGCGCGCTTTCCTAACAGCCCAAACTTTAGGGATAGCGGATAGCGGGTGGTCAGGACCACCCGCTATCCGCTATCCCTAAAGTGTGTGCGCAAGATAGCAACTTTAGGGATAGCGCATGAAACACGCCCACGAACACACCTCCAGGCACAAATGATGGAGTCGGCATAAGGGATAGTGGGTAGTGTGGCCGCAAGATACTGTTTAGGGATAGCGGAAGTTCCTAAATCCGCAATTTGCGGGTAGCGGGTAGTGGCAGCGGATAGCGGGTGGCACAAGATAGGGCCCTTAGTCTTTTAACTAAAATGCACATTAGTCTTAGTCACATTTTAGTCATTTGAATTACTGTCAGTTTTAGTCCAGTTTTAGTTAATGAAATCTGTAGATTCCTTGTTGTGATTTTTCAAATGAAATCAGCACAGTGACATTTCCTCAGGCACACACAGATGATTTTAGATGCACTTCAGTCTGAACTCCATGCATTTCATGATCCAGTGTACAGAACAGGGGGACAGTGAATGTTGCTTTACTCAAAATCAACAAACTAAACTTTCTCTCTTTAGCTGTTGTGGCTGGATTTATTTAGCTGCTTCACCTGTAACACTGGTGATTTTAGTCGTGACAGATGATCACAACAACACGACCCGTCACTCCGCAGCACAGGGCGGCTCCTCTTGTGACTCCACCCTCATTCAACCAATTCAGCCAATGACACGGCGGCACACTGCCAGGTTATATTTTGAGAGCCGCACCAGAGGGGGGGGACAGTCGACTTATAACATTCCCGTCCCTTCTCATCAATGAACATACACGTCGTCATAGTTGTTATTATCTATCATCTATTTTTAGTTCTCCTCTTCATCATCTTCGTTAACCAAATCAACACTAGCCCCACACTGTCGTTATTCTTGGATTAAGGTGTATTTGGACATGGAGATGCGTTATGGAGAGTGTGTGTGCACAATTTAGTATTTAACTCCATAAAAAAAAAAAATGCTAATTGATGCTAGAGGTTTGAGACACTATGGTTAGCTAGCCAACCAATGAAAACCATGACTAAAATAAAATATTAGTCAAACGCCCCTTTTTTCAAGCACATGACAATGACAAAGACTGGAAAAAAATGACAAACTACGCCTAAATTCTTTGTAATTAAGGCTGATGATAATGTGACAAAACAAAAACAACTGTTATTGAATCACATTTGTTGTGTTGTATCTCAGTCTACTCATGTTCACGCACAACAAATAAAAGCATAAGTCGCATAAATTGCAGCCAATTGCCAAATTTCGGTTCTCAGTGATAGTCGTTTTCACGGTACAATGGAATATCAAATTGCAGCAGCAAATACTGTATAGGCTTGAGTATTCACAAATCTATAATTTTGGATTATTTCTAATATTCTGTCTGTGGAATATTCCTACATGCATGGATTCATGGGACGGGAATCAGAGTGTAATCAGGAGGTATTCTGTGTTTCCCCACCAGGGAATATCGGGGGAATTTTAAAAGTGGGTCACCTTAAGGACTCCAGCAAAAATATTTTTTTTACCATTTACTTCACATATTTGTTCTATTAAGCTGGTGGTTTTCAGGCCAGCTGTAGAGGAAACCACACTGTTTACCCCTGTGGAGATTTTCTCAGCTGAAAAACAACACTAACAATTCAGATTTGTTTTATTTATTTATTTTTTTTCTTGGGCCATCGCAGCGCTCTGACTGAGTTGTTAGAAAGTCATGGAAGTTTCCATTATGGCCCCTCATGGATGGCAGATCTCTGCTGATGGAAGATCTGATATGTTATATTAAAGGGATAGTTCACATTTTATGGGCATGAAGTTGTATGAAATCCTCCCCGGCAGTGTAATGCATGAAAAGGGATTTTTTTTTTTTTTTTTTTTTTTAACTTAAGGTGTCCCCTAGGCAAAGTTCTGGCCTCCTTAAGTATTAAGTATCAGTAAGTATTAGTAATAAATAAGTATTAGTAATAAATTTCCATCGCAAAACCAAAAAAAAATCAGACTTCACAATCACTTGGCACCATTTTCCTTCCTATTTTTCATTAAATATTTTGAATGCATGTCGTTTTATTGTGTAGGAAATGGTTGCCAGGCTGCTTTGGTAATGTTTGTTTGTATTTGCACCTTTGCAGTTTGTCATGGACCCCCTTTTTTTTTTCCCCTGATGAGCATCAACACTTCGCTGCATCCATAAATTACTGTTGTTGTCTTTACTGTCACATTCGATCTCCCCCATGACAAATCAATGTACGACCACTACTTTCAACAGGAGAGTGGATAATCTTGTACACATTCAGTCGTACACATCGGGAAATACACGCTTGTTTTTGTTTGTTGTGTTTGTTTTATGGCACTGTGCTCAGGCTACACCAAGTTAGGTGGCATATACCGAAACCAAACGGCGTGCGAGAGAATTAACATTCTAATTAAAATCTAATTAGGCTTTGATTTGCCAGATAATTATACTCGTGTGTTCCTGTTCTCTGGACTATTCAGATTTGATGAGGTGTGTGCGCGGTAATTACCTCGTTGATACGGCGCCGTGTGACGGTACACTTTTCACACGGGGGCAAAACAAAAGAAAAGAGATTTAGCTGCTTTGCACAAGTCGTCGCTGAGCAGAGGAGTGCAAGATGAATGCAGCTGGGACTGGACCGATACGAGTTATTGAAGGCCAAAACGGATACTCCAGCCAATATTTCATGTCAATATAAATAACATTTGAATTTCTCCATTTTCAGACCAAAAATTACAAGTTATCAAGTGTGTTTTGATGGAGATGTGGTGGAAAAGCTCCCAAATACTGCCTCCTAATAAGTCTTTTAGTCGTTTTTTAAATCAATTATAAAAGCAGACTGACCCATAATACTCACGCAGGGGAAATATTAAAATGAGAAAAGGGGTTATGAAAAGCATTAGACATTCAAATAAGTAAATATTACAATTTTTTCTTTATAGACACTTAGTTTTATAGACACTTTGAGACTCAATGAGCATACTGGATCATACTGGAGATGGACTGGATGCTGTATGTAATAATAATAATAATAATAATAATAATAATAATAATACCAGCCCAATATACTGGATTGGCAAACCAATACAGTTGTTTCTATGGTAGGATATTGATTATATGCACATGTTTGATTTTTTAAATTTTATGCAGAAATCTCTCTTGCTTTTCCTGTTTTCGTCGCTCTGTTCCACAGACTCTGCAGCACTCTCCTCTCTGGATTTACCAAACACACTGCAGCTCGGCTCCAGCTCCTCGTCCTGCCCAGCGCTGCAGCCAGAGCGCTAACTGGGACCAGGAAGACTCAACACATTACCCCGATACTGAGGTCACGCCACTGGCTCCCGGTGCAATACAGGATTTGAGCTGTTTACAAGCCTCGAAATGCTTTAGCTGCTTCTTACGTCTCTTACATGCTCACTGAATGTTAACCGAGCGGATCATCAGGCCCTGGCCTCCAACCGGCCTCCAACTGTGTCCTCTTTCTTTTTCTCCAGCCTCCAGCTAGCTAATTATCGCGATGAGAGGATTGGTGGTTGTGCTGTATTTTGTATTTGAGTGTCACTTTATAGATCACATTTTTTTATTCGGGCTGTTGCTTTAATTTTGTAAAGCACATGGAGTTAACCTGTGTGTGGAATGTGGCATGGAAATTAATTTGACCTGAACTGGAGAAAGATCAGACATGCTGATATTTTTTAAATCTGTTTTGAGACCATGTTGGGCCGGAGTCAAGAATCCAGTGATCCTGCACATTTACTCTCTTTATGTTAGTCATCTGACACACAGCTGCACGTGTCTGATGAACAACAATGTGTGTGAGGAGGCCAAGCTCAGTGTCAACCTAACCAGCACCAAGCTTTCACGGTATAGCGAAACATAGAAAATAATAGCACTGCAAAACAAAACAAAACAAAAAAAACATCCATCTTAACAAGCAATTTAGTCTCACATTCAGTTTTAAAATCCTGTTTCGCTACAAACAAGGTAAAAAAAAAAAAATGCCAGTGGGATGAAATAATCCCACATGTTTCCAGTGCAGTTTCACTTGTTTTTTTTTTTCTGGGAACAAGTATAAATATGCAGAATTAGGCAGATCAGCCCACTAGGGTCAAGAAAGTGACACTTGATTCAAGAAAATTCTGGATACAAGTTGGTTTGCACTGGAAACAAGTGGGACTATCTCATCCTATCAGCACTTTGTTTGGAAAAAAAGGATTTTAACACTCAGCATGACACTAAATGACTGTCAAAATGGGCCTTTTTGCAGCATAGCAGCTGTGGACGGCTATGAAAATCACCTCAACTTTCATTTCCATTTTATTTTCATGTTTTTCAAAGGTAAACAAATGCATCGACATGTTTGCTGCATATATCAAAGCGACGCCACGCAGTATACTGAAATGTAAAGGCGGTGAACAAACACATCCAAATGAACGACACGGGTCGTGACGCGTAAGTACAAACAGCCTTTAAATCCGCCCTCATTCTACACAACTTCTGCACCTCATGAAGCACAAATCACCTCCGAGCGCAGAACTGCAGCAGCTGCTGAGGCATTTCCCACCGCCAGCGCCTGTCAGTGTTTCACCTAATGCCATAGCCCAGAGCCACATCTTACCGTAAGCCAGCGACTCATAGTGTGTTCAAACAAGAGGTGCGGCTCATCAGATAAGACCGCCGCTGAAAACCTGGAGTTTCCTCGCTGTCATGGAAAACACCGGGCGAGGAGAGGCTTTTATTGTCACCTGGGGGCGGGGGAGGGGGAGGTAGACGGATACACAGGAGTTATGAAATGCCATCACTCATCTTGAGTCAACAGATACAAATGTGAGAGCATTTGCATCATCCTACTCGGTATTCCCTCGAAGACTTTTGGTCTTGGAATGCTACTTTGCCACATGTTCATCATGCCGCATTCAATTAAACTGCACTCCTGTGCGGCTCACAGGAAAGCGTGGCACCAGTGATACCAGGATGAGCGGGTTCAGTTTTTCTCTGTGTGACTCCAAAGGGTAGAGTGTGATTCTGCCCGACGCTGCCAAGGTCGGGGATTAGAGTCACATCGAGTTCATCGGCGCCCATGCTGGAGAGGAACTCACTCATGGGGCTTTGAGGTGCTTTGGATGTAAAAAATAAATAAATAAATAAAAAATCCAACTCTTATTCCTGCTCGTCCTGTCATTGCAAATGCTCACTGCCCATCCAGATTTTGTCCAAACCCACAGAACTTTATTTTAAATTCTAGTGGAGATCCAGAGCTTTCCAAAGATGCCAAACATGTCCTGCTGAACTGCATGGAAATGTGGATAAAACGATGCAGAGGATCTTTTCAATTTGATGTGATGCTGCAGCCACAAAACAACAGCCTTTTGGCTTTGAATATTTCACTCAGTATAAAGTCTGATGGAGCTTCAAAGAGGATATCATTGTCTTATAATATCAAAAAAAATGTTTCATCCAACTTTAAAACTACTTATGGAAAATTTAATGGAAAATTAAGGGATTAAAGGACACGTAATCATGGCTCATCATGATGTTCGTTGCTTTCAAAGAGTTGTAATCACTTCTAATTTTTCAATGTTTTTCACAGTGTCTGTTCCCTAGACCTGCTTGGTTCATGTTTTACTACATGCAGCAGTTTCCCGCGTTTCCCAGAATGCCTTTCAGCAGCTCCCAGAGCAGTGGGGTGAGCTTGTTGCTTCAGTGATCTGTGGGTTCACAGGCACAGAAACAAAGCCAACTGGTTTCTGAACGCAGAATCTGTCTTGTTGCTGTCTTGTGTGGGGAAACTGCTGGAGAACTTGGCTTTGCCCTCGTCTGTGGTGGATTTCTCCCAGCTGGGTTTTTTTTTTTCTTGCCCCTATAAGGATTAAGTCAGGGTGTGTCATCCTGTTTGTTGTAAAGTGGGCATGTAAAGCCCTTGGAGAATGTAAACAGCGATATGGGACTTGAACTAAACTTGAACTTGAGCTTGAACTGCAACATGACGGCTCTGGAAAGGGACTGACACCAAAACCTGACGTTTACTGCATTGTAGTTGCATGAAAAATATGGACTTGGCATCACCTTGTCTGCGATTGGCCATTTATCAGCAGAAATAAAAAAAAGAAAAAAAAAAAAGAAAAAAAGAAAAGAAAACACACCAAATAAACAAAATGAGCCCTGAAATCCAAGATATTTCACCAATGACTGTCTTTTTAAACAGCGGAATTGTCCTTTAAGCGTGCCACTGAAGTAGTCCGGGCTGAGGTTAACCGAGGGCAGACAGGAAGGACCGAGCCTCAGTTTATTTACACATGCAAATGATAAAAGCCAAGGCAGAAGGAATGAAGAAACACAAGCTGAGTGGGTGAGACAAAGAAAACCAACTGGGATTATAGAAACACCTCAGACAAAAAAAAATAAATAAATAAAAAGCTAGAAAAATTAAAAAAACTAGATGAGAGATAATGTTAAATAACCAGTGATCTAAAAGCAAATATTGAAAATGATTTCAAGCACAATGTTTTGTAATTCCTGCTACAAGCCTGCATGTTAATGGTGCAAAATTCACTCCTTGGCTTGTATAAGAAGCAGTTTTTTTTTTTTTATACTGATGCAACGTGATGTGACATGCTTTTTGTCTGATTTCAAAAGTTTACACACACACACACACACACATGGCCTCAACATCTGCAGCCTCTTCCTGCTCTTTTTTTTTTTGTTGTTTTTTTCGCCAGCAGACTTTTCCGTTCCTCCTGCTTACAGTCACTCTTCCCTCTGTATCGGGAGAAGGAGTTTTGGATGAGGAATGCTATTTCGCCACATGTTCATACTCCATTAAATTAGGTGTGTCACTGCAGTAGCGCAGGCCAAGGTGATATCTGGGGTTAGACACGACTCTGAAGCAGCGTGGCTCCACCTGGGAGTCAGCAGATGATGATATTTGGGGGATTGTCTGATGATTTACGGGAATGTGGGGAGATACATTTCTCGTGGCTGTTGGTGCATATTTGCAGCAGCTGTGCTTTTTCCAAAAAAATCAATCCATTAGAACAGCCAGGAAAGGGAAAATCATAATCGTATATTGCTTTCAAAGGTCCCTGACCTGTGTGTGTAACCCTACAACTTTTGTAGGTTGCAGGCCAAAAAAAAAAAAAAGAAAAAAAAAGAGAGAATAACTGTTCACATCATAATAACCTACATTTGTGGCCTCCATATTACAGCCGTAGCACTGTGATATGATCCAGGTGGCTTTAAATGCTCATGTTTGACTCATACAGAAACTGTTATTCAACATTTTCAGGTTGTACACAGGTGGAAATTACACAAAAAGCTCACAAACTTGTTTCTGGAGCAATGATGAATAATGAAAATAGCATTCAGCGTTTGTTCACAGCATCTTCTAATCAATCAATTTCCCTACTGGCGGCCCCATTGGGAATCAAACTCCCAACCCTGGAGGTGTTAGTGCCTTGCTCTACACACAGAACTACACACACCACTCTGAAAAACCTCAGATAATGAAGAAAAAGTGGCAATAAAGCAGGTCTGGGTTGTGTAAATGTTGTTGAAGTAAGACTATCAAGTAGCCCTGTGTTACAGATGATGCAGATGTTATTGGGTGTGTGCGCTGGGACCTTCAGACCTACAAAGCCCTGGTTGCAATTGACGCATGCGCGCTGGAGCGAGCCTGAGGAGCCCTTAAAGTGCTGTTGGAAATATTGGGTTTCACACTTGAGCATGCATGAACGACGCAGCAAAATGACCCGCTGCTTCAATCCTCAGACACAGAGCTTCCTAAGCATACACGAAAGGCATTTGTGGATTAAAAAAGTATATAAATCACTGATAAAAGTTATGTATATTTTAGGATTTGGCTATTAAACTAATTAAAACATCATTTATATGTCTAAGGCACAAGCTCTCGCTCTAATTTGGCTTTTGCAGCACGAATTAGGTTTGAGTTAATTGGATTATGAAAAGAAATAACCACCACCAAAGCACTTCTTTTATTACAATAACATTATTTCCAGCAATCACTTGAAAGGTTCACACACACGTGTTTACAGCTGTTGTGCTCGGAAATTCGAGTTTGCATCGCGCACCTGAAGGCGGCATAACTTTCTTGTGTTGTACTTTAGCACCAGGGAAGTTTCTTAATCGTGGATTTATCTCCTAAAGAGGCTCCCACGGAACTCGGGAGCCAGTTTTGGTTTTTTATTGAGGATATGAGTGAGTAAGAAGTGAGTCAAGAGGATGGAGAAACACGGGCGGTGACGTCGGGCGCAGTGATTTCCTTTATTTCGCAGGTCGGACAGTTAACTTTGTTGTTGTGCAGGAACTTTGACATGTTGCTGCTCACCCTCCGGGATGTGCACGTCGCAGTGAGCAGCCTCTCTGCCCTCGCTGCTTTGTTGTGAAACGCTCCAGGGATACATTTACGGCGTGTTTTCTCCTTTTAACCCGCACTCCCAAGTTTTATTTCCTCGCCTATTTTCATGGCACAATGATGGAGCGGTTGTCACGTTTGACCAAGGAGGGTAAAGCTCCTGAAGTGAAGCCTCGGCGGACCTTAGCGACAGTCGCCGTGCTCCTCCTGGGTTTGTTGGCCTCGTCTTGTTTTGCTGAAGACGCGTCTTGTCACGGAGCCTACGACCTCTACTTCGTTTTGGACAAGTAAGTAAGAAAAGTGAGGAGTGAGGAGTTTCTGGCCGGACTTTTAAGGCAAGAATGGAAACAATGTTGCCGCTTCGCAACATAAAAAGACAATGACGGAGTCAAATTGTGTCATTTTGTGTGATGAATCGTTTAATTTGTTGCATTTTTTCCCACTCGGTCCGTGAAGTTTCTGGTGGGAGGCGGGGCGTCGCGAGGTTGCTGGTTCGAGTCCCCGGTCACATTGGGGAAAATGTGGGTCAAATGGAAAAAAAAAAAAATCTGGGTCAGTGGCTAAAACGTGGAAGTGAGCTGCCACCGCAGTGCCCATGAGCACGGCACTTGTTGCCCTGTGGCTGCTCAGTGGCCTGCGGCAGGATCCTGTGGTGGTTAGTGGGGAGCTTGCAGCTGTCAGTGTGTGTGAATGCAGGTAGAAAACGGCATACATGCTCAGTTAACTCCTCCAATGAAACTGCAATATAAAAAAAGAAAGAAAGAAAGAAAGAAAGAAAAAAGTTATTAGGTAATCAGCACTAAATCAGTGAAATGGTTCAATGTGGACTTGCAGCACCCTGACAGTCAAAGCCAACCCAGATAACCGAGGCCCGTCACTGATTGGCTGGCCATGTTGGAAGAATGACAGCAAAAATGCATCCGTTCAGTGGAGGGATCACAAAAAAATGCTCCAAAAGGGTGAGAACATCAGGAAGGAGGAGGAGGAGGAGGCGTTTCTTTTAGTTGTCACTGGTGGAAGCTCCTCTCCACCGCTAGGAGCTGCTCTGTGAACTCTCCCTGACAGGCCTCTGTTAGGGTTAGCCCAGTGTATTAATATCGTATATCAACCAGTCATGTCCTCCACCGCTGACATGACCGATCTGTTCCCTGGTGACAGCTGCATTGTGAAAACATGACTTCTTCTCAGTCACTTGTGTTTGCCAGCCGCTGGGTATGTGGGTCATCCTGCTCGGGGGGAGTCGCTAAACCTAAAAAAATATATATATATATATCATTAGCACGGGATTCAGTGGAGAATCTGAGTTTAATTGCTGTTTCTGAGGCGTCTGAGGCTCTCTGACAACAGTAAAAGTCTGAATTCTTAGGGGCATTGAAGTGGCCATGGTCAAAGATCTTTAATAACTTTGCGAAATATCAGCTACTGATGGCGTTGGTGCACAAATGATCGGTATTGGACTTCAGGCTGCAACTTTTTAAGTTCATTTCAAGGTGATTGAGAAGGCATTTCCTGTTTTGACACAAACTGGGTTTCCGTAAGCCCTTAAAATCATTGAAAGTTTTTGAATCTATGAAAAAGAAATGGATGACCATTAGAAATGGATGGATGAGTGGCCTTGAATTTACTTTTCAAACTCATCGATACGCCTCAGCTCCTCTCTCCATCCCAGGATCAGCACTTGGAGATCGCTCTTGGTCTTGTTGTCACACTGGTTTTAAGATGACTGATCCGTGAGTTTCACCGATCGAGACCTTGAAAGTCATTGAGTGAGCGCGGGAACTCCGGTTGCTGTCGCAGAAAAAGTGGACCGCGACCTTTTAACCCCTGTCTTTTATGCATTGAAAACTTCACTTGATAGATGTTCAGTCATGGCAGGAGCAGGCTCACTCGGCTCTGCAGAAGCTGCACCGTGCACGCAGGCCTTCAGTTTATTAAAAAAGAGTTTGCACCCTTGACAGCCAAGCGCCGTCCTCCCCCAAACTCGGAGAAGTGCCAACACTCGGGGCGGCTGAGCTGAAACTTCTCTCTGCCCTACATTAGGCCTCTCCACCCTGATGCAAATGGCAAAAAAAAAAAAAAATTACAGGATGATGACAGAGATTGTTGGCACAGATTTGACCAAGTAAATAAATTTTTACTTTGCTCTGCTTTGTTCTTCACACTTATCTGTGGGGGCATGATTTACAAATGCAGGTCTAGATTTGTTCGAATTTATTTGTAAAAGCCTCATCTGTGGTGATATCTCTCTCAGCGACTTGGCAAGACGGCGAATAGTTGCAAGTTTCATTCCAGAAAGTTGATGGCTAAGGCTTCCTTCCCATGATGCCTTAAAGATAAAGTTGCCCTGCTGGAGGATTTCCTGCTTCGATTTTAAGAGACGATAACAACCTAAAGCACAGACGCGCACGCTGCCACATCTGTCCCAGTTGTAATCTGTAAAAATGTTCACACCATTATGCTTCCTTTTTGCTGCTCTGATGCCACAACAATGGTGATGCAACCTGCGCATGTCGAGCTCGAAAACCTTCCACATTTTGTGTGTGAAGCGCCGTCCCCATGTGACACAGGAAGTGAAGGTTTCTATGTTTCTGCCTGGTGTGAAAAAAACAAGAGAAGAACTGTTCTGTTAGGTAGATAATGCAGTATTTATTATCATGTTATTACATTTTCTAAACAATATCCCTTATTTCAACAAAATACTCAGATTTAATTGGAGTAAAAGTAAGCATAAATGAATTAACAGAGTACTAAATGAGCAGACTTCTACTTTCAACTTGGAGGATTTTTTTCCCCCACATGTTCATGTTAATACAATAATTTTTTTTAACCTTGTTCCTATAGGCCCAGTGTGTGTGGCTCCGTAGGCAGAGCATGGCGTTAACACTGCCGAGGCGAGGGCTTTATGAACGTTGGCGACTTTGTTTGCCGCAGAAGCAGAACATGTTTCAACCAAAAATTGAAAATGCAGGGGTTTTGATTATAAGCTGTGAAATCTTTAGCACCCCTGAATGATTTTGTTGACATGTAAAATGTGGACAAACTGAAGCAGAGGAGCCTTTAATGTGTTTTGCATGTCGCTGCTTTCTTATAAATTAAAGGGGCATCTAGCTGTGAGACTTGATCCAGCTCTAAACCGTATTTTTATTGCAAAAAAACAGTTAATTTGAGTAAAAAACACACCTAAATAAGTAATAAACGAGCCGACTTCCACTTTCAACTTGGAGGACATTTTTTCCACATAGCAACAAGTAGGAATTGTAGTCGCAGCCATCGCCTTTCTCCTCCCGTTCTCTTGAACTACGGTGGCCAAAAACAGTGAAGTTGTGTATCGTCAGCGTAGAAGAGCACGCGAAATGATTAAAATGGAGATCCAACAAAAATGACGAGTAAAGATGTGATATATTACCGTGTAAAACAACGGCGTAACGGCATGTTTTTTCTTTCTCCTCCTTCAGAATAAGGTTTATTAACCTCTGCAGGAGAAATGAAGTTTTGAAAGTACAGCACACGTACTGGAAAACGAGTCTTTAAACTGATCAAACCCAATTAAAAATCACACTTACCGCCGCTTTAACCACCGCACCACCATCTCTGGTTACCAAGTGCCAGCTCTTACCCGCTGTGCCTCTGATTTGGGGACATTATGTGATTATCAAAGCGCAGTGGAAGTTTCCTTTAGCGTCTCGGTCGTCTCTCCCCTCCGGTCTGACCTTGTCTGCGGGCGCATGGGAGGAGAGAGGCGGCATGAAAGATGAGCCTCCTAATGGTCAAACTCTTCTGTTTTATGTTCTCCGCACATATATTGAATTGCAATTATTGGTTTAATTACCCCTTCCTCGTTACATCAAGGGCACATTTTACGCTCTGTGTTCATTTTGGCCGCGCTGACTTGGCGAGGGGTGAGGCGGGCCAAGGGCTCCAGGTCGACGCCCGCCTAACATTGGTTTGCCCTTGATCGCGCCCGCAAATTTATGTGTCAGTTTTTGACGATTACGAAATCTCTTACCGTCGTCGTTAATTAGCTTTAATGTGAACAAATGAGCTCCAGTTCATCAGACTTGTATATCACTTGATGTGATTTTTTTTTTTTCTTTTGTGTTTGTGCTCGTGGTGGGAGGTTTTAATGCTCAGCGGCTGCAGGTCATTTCAGGCGGCGGAGGCAAAGTTTGTTCAGTCAAAGACCCAGTTTGGCACCAGTGATCATTTTGAAAATCCCAGTTTGGCACCCAGTTGTTTGATGTGCAGTTTAAGTGACATGAGTTTTTTTTTTTTTTTTTTTTTTTTAAGACATACTAATTTCGATATTTTTTTTTTAACTGAAGCTGCTTATAGATGATTTTTTGTACTCATATTCAATATCTTTAAATTTGATAACTATGCAGTTTTTCTACTGAGGTGTTTTGAATAAACAACATGGATAATGAGAACATCACCAATGCAAAATAAAAGGAGCAAAGAGATATTTTTATAGTATTTCAAAAATCTTAAAAAAGAGCTAGAGAATAACCTCTTTCATATCAGAGAGAGAAGACAAGGACACGCTAATATTAAACATCCAAAAAAAAAAAAAAAGGAGATGTTGGCCCGATGTGCTGTCAGACCGATTTATCAACTCGAGTTTCACATAGTTGGTAAATTTTAGAACAATAGACAGTGACTGGAGCTTGACTGTTGTAAATTAGATTTTATTTTTACAAATGCTGCCACAAATTAGAGATTCCAAGTCTTGACTCCCGGGTTGGAAGCTCTCCCGTCTTCCACAGTGTGAATCTGAGACGCAATATTAATTCTCACCCATTTGAGGAACACATAACAGCTCACCACAGTTTTTGGCTTTTCACTTCCACTTTCTTGCTGTTTTACTGTCACCTTGATTTTTTTTTTAGGATGGAAGGGCTCTGATCAGTCACTTGTTGCCTGCTTAAAGAGGCCGGTGCAACAAGGCAGCTAATCAGCACGGTTACCCAGGATGTGGCCGCTGTTAATTTCCTGATTTGTGTTGTGGCGCACCACACCCACACACACACACACACACACACACACACTTTAGCTCAGCAGCACACTGTCTGCTGGCTCTTGTTGCTGCTCGCTGACCGTTTCTGTCTCGTTGCAGGTCTGGGAGCGTCGCTGCCGACTGGTTCGAGATTTACTCGTTCGTCAGGAATCTCACTGACCGGTTTGTGAGGTGAGTGTGCAGGCGACGGTCACGTGACTTCTTTGGAAACTCGGGAGCACGAGCCAAGTTTACTCACGCAGGCCGTAATCAGAGTTTGAGTCTCGCAGTGACCCAGTTTGAAACCTCACATCCTCAAGCAAGCAGAGAAACCTCGTTAGGGAAAGAAATGGAGGAAAGTTGGCCTGAGGGCGTCGGTGAGGTGTGAGGTGGGCGCAAACAAAGATTAAACCAAAAAAGAAATAAAATGCATAAGCACATGTAAAATATACTGCATGCAGCAAAAAAAAAAAATCCCAAAAATGTGTTATCTACACTGACAAAATAGTTGATAACAAACTGAAACACATTATGGCAACTTTGGTAAATGATGGAGAAAATGGTGATGTCATCTTAGGTTTCCTTTATACTGAATAATGCAGTTATAATGCAGTAATTATAGTGGCGATATCAGCTGGTTTTGTGTCAGAATAGACGTCTGTAATTTCCACATGATGCACACAACATGAGCTGCAGCCGTTAAATGCTGCAGATTTACGACACTGCAGCCGGATCACATCGCATCAAAACTGCCCCGCATCCCGTGCCGTATCAAATTCATTAAAAAAAAAAAAAAAGACAAAAAACGGGGAGCCGTCTTGAAACGTTGGGGCTTGCATAACGTTTGAGTCAAACGGCGCCTGCCAGCACAGTACAGACGGTAGCGACCCAGCCAGAATGAAGTGGTTGGTTGAAGAAAATAGCAAAGGCACCAGGTGGGAGTGGGTGGCAGAGAGGAGCAGTCTTCTGGGCTGTGAGAATGGCCATTTGCACCGGGAGGGGGGGGGTCCAGTTCCACACTTATCCCCGGCTTCCACCACAGAACGGCTGACAGGCAGACAATGTACAGTAAAGCAAAAGAACACTGGAAGGCGACGAGGACAATCTGCTAAACAATGCTCGCTTACCAAGAGCACTTCTGTTCCGCCATGTGGAGCAAACTGGACTACTTAATCAACCCCCCTCCCTCCCTCCCTCTGCACCCCGAGCCCACCACCACCACCACCACCCTCTGATTTGTCCCTGGCATCGCTGCCTCCTCATCCCGCATCAGAAGAGAGTCGATTGTCTGCCTTGACAAAATACAAAATATCTCAATTCTGCCGAGATGGCGCGCACGGTCGAGAGCCCCGTCCCTCGCCGCTTTAAAGTTTAAATCGACACCCACGGCTCCTCGAAGCGGTGACTTCACCCGCTCAGTTTTTGCACTCCACGTACGACTCCCATCGGGGTCTGAAAGTGGAACTTGTGCAGACAGGATGTGGATCTATACGGCTGCTGCCACCGCCGCCGCCTGCCAAATCTGGCCGTGTGGCTTAAAGATTGCGCTATGTTTGCGGGGGAGGATCGCGACTCGGCCATGTGTCATGTGGGTGAGAAATATCAGCACCTCTCCTTATGCTCCGGAGGCTTCGGATCTCTGACGGGCCCCGTCCAGAAAACCCTCGTCGTGTTAATTCTCTGAACCCGCGGCGTTCGCTCCGTCGGAAGGTTGCGTTCCTTTGTAGCCGGGCGCTCGCCGTTTGTCATGTTTACTGCTCGGCGTTCGGCGCAGTGTGGTGAACTTTTCTAGGACATTTTATCGCTTGTGCGAGCGCGTTTTTTTTTTTTTTTTTTTTTTTCCTGATCACAATGTGGGTTTTTGTAGCACAATTTTCCTGCACGTTTGGCTGGATGTGTACACCGGCAGCCAGCTGTGTTTGCAGGAAAGCAAGTCAGACGTTTGTGAGCGAGTGCTTTGATATGATGAGGGAAAACGGCGGACACAGAATAAACATCGATGCCTGTACATGAGAGAGAGAGAGAGAGAGAGCAAATAAGAGAGAGAGAGAGAGGGAGAGAGAGCTCGACGGATGCAAAGCTCACAGGTCTGGGAACACATTATAGTGTCCAAATGTACGTTCACACCGTTTAAAATGTGACAGGTACAAAGTATATATTTGTGCAACAGGATGTGTGTGTGTGTGTGTGTGTGTGTGTGTGTGTGTTTATGTGTGACTCATCTCCACGACAACCTGTTTCCTGTCTGCGAATCAATTAATCACTTCCTGTGTCAAGCCAGAAATGGTGCTTGAAGTCATACGCTAATATTAGATGACATTAAAGGGAACCCTATACATTTGATTATTTATGAACACAGTTTTATATCTCATAAACCTGAACATGGGAAGAGGTTTATAGATAGAAATATATATAACCGCCAGTCACACTCACTGAGTTTAAGCAATTTTAGGTGTTTTCCAGCCTGGACTGTGTAGGTGGTTCTTTGATAAAGAATATAGGAACGAAGGAAAGACTGTTTTTTTTTTTTTTTTTGTATGAAACACAGTTGCCAGTGAGGGCTGGAGAGGGAAAAAAAAAATGAAGTAACGATATGAAGTTGAATCACCCATTGAAGTGCATAAGCATTTAACTGAGTGTGTGAAGACATTTCTACATCCTAACATGTGATTTTTTTTTTTTTTTTTTTTTTTGTTATTTCCCCCCGTAGCCCAAGCATGAGAGTGTCCTTCATTGTCTTCTCTGCACAAGCACAAGTCCTGCTGCCTCTGACCGGAGACAGGTACTGAATCACCAAAATTAATTTTTTTTCTGCAGCAGGAATCCTTCACATTATTCTGGTCCCGTGTAAGTCGCTGCACCGCCCAGCAAACATTTGGACGCCAAGCAGACTTTGGTACGATGTTATTCGGGGGGGGCGTGTCTGTGTCTGTGTACTCAGGGCCTGATAATCCCACAGTGTACGTTTTTTTCCTTTTCACATTTTACTAACTAAACATGCACAATCAGATTATGCATTTTTGCTGATAGAGCAGAGGGCAGGGACGTTATGGACGTTATTGTTTTTGTGTCGGGGGAACGTGGACTCAGAGAGGAGGACGGTGTCCAAACGATGGCTCCCGTCCTCTCCAGGACACGCCGGCCAAGGACAGGAGTGCATTCAGAGGAGGACTGATTGGACCACGATGCACCACAGGACGTCCGTCCTCCCTCCTGTTGAGGGTCAGACAGTCAGAGCTAACACACTTCATCACTGCACACTATTAAACTGTTAATTTAACTGTTTAACTGTGCAGTCATTTAAACCTGCAGGACCTGACAGATACAGTGCAATATCCCTGTGTGCATAAAGTGTATACTGATATAGCATTTTTACATATGTTCAGTTTCTTATTTCTGTATTTATTGTTGTCATTATTGTAGGATCAGTGCAAATTATTCCTACATAATGCACATAAAGCACATACTTCTTTATTTTAGAAATTTCTAATGCATATATTTTTATATTTCTTATTTCCTCTTCCATTTCTTATAATTTCACTTATTCTCATATGTATTATTCCCTTGAGAATTTGACTGCAGCTGACCCAGTTTCCCCTCTTGGATCAATAAATTATTTCTGATTGATTTTGATTCTGAACATAGGATTGTCTGTGTTACTAGTATATCACGTTATGTATGTGGCTAATGGTGTTCATGCCAACTCCATTATAACTCTATAATACAACAATATTACACCTCTATAATATTTCAGCACAATTAAATCAAATGTGCTTTGGGAATTGTTTTGACCTGATATTATCAAGGTATTCAGGTCCTGATTTTACAAAATGAAACTGCTACCATCTAAAATCCTGTGTGCAAAGTTTTATCAACCTGACCTTTATCTCATGTTCCTTCAGTCCTTTTTCCCCCTCAGCATAAAAAACAAGAAGCATTTCCGTACCTCTTTTATAATAAACGTTTATGTTCAAGCCCCTCCCAGAGACACTCTCCTATTCCAACTCACTTTTTCCTTAACATTACCAAACAAATGTGAAAATCTTGTGCTCCCTTGGGTTGAAGTTGAATTTGGCCTCGTCTCGCTCGTCGCCGTCTGTGAAACACTCGAAGGGTGACGCTGTCGAGGTCGGAGGTTCAGTTCCCACTGGGGCAGCAAATGCTCAAAAAATATGCACCCGTGGTATCGAGACACACTCAGGACAAACATGTGCACCAGACTGCACACGAGGAAAGTTTCTATATTTGTCCTGAAAGTTGAAAACAACTTGTTAGCATTACTTATTGTAGGGAGCGGCCACCGTTACTCTCTAGCCGCTGATGAGGACTGCATTTGGTTAGATTTAAATGCCCCCAAAATGATGTTGGATTATATTTCTGTCTTCAGGTACGAGATAGAGGAGGGTCTCAAGCGGCTGCGGGATGTAAAACCAGCAGGTGAAACATACATGCATGAGGGAATTAAAGAGGTGAGTTTACCCTCGTGCAGCCACTGGGGCCTTTTTGTTAAGTGGTCAAAATATATTGCTCAAATATTCACAAAAAATGTGGAATAGTGTTTAACTGAGTTGTTGTTTGGCCCCGTGTTTGAACCCGAAGGCGTCGGCTCAGATTCAGAAACAGACGACCAAGTCCTCGAGCATCATCCTGGCCCTGACGGACGGGAAGCTGGCGGTCTACATCCACGAGCTCACCGTCAGAGAGGTGAGGTTCGCTTTGTGGAAAAGTCTCACGAGTCACTTTAGTTAAGAGTCAAAAAGCTGAAAATGCATCAGAGTTTGGGAGCCGGCCTCCAGAAGGCTTCGCTCGAGATCAAATACAGTCTCAAAGAAGAAGTCAGAATCCCCCAAGATGCCAGAATGACATGCACATTCTATTTTAAGGTGCATTTTTGTCCGCCTTATATCCTACACATTACACATAATTTACACTTCTTTTTTTTTTTTTTTTTTTTTTTTTTTAATGAACTGCAGGCCGATGAAGCGAGGAAATACGGCGCTCGGGTTTACTGTGTGGGTGTCAAGGACTTTGACGAACAGCAGGTAAGAAGCCGGATCTGCAGCGGTCACTTCTCGGGGTCTGAAAATGTCTTAAATTCCATTTTTAGAAACGTCGGGCCTTGAAAGACATCAACTAGTCTTCAATTTGAGTAACCGAGGTCTTGATTTCAGCATAAACATTCTAATTCCACAAATCTATCCATCTCTTTTGGAAATTAGTTAACATACAGCACATTCTACTACTACTAATGCACATTTAGCTGTTGGGAAAATGCCTGTTCCACATTAATTTTTTACCTATTGAGAGAAATCCAAGAGAATCTTTGCTCTTAACTTACCTGTCCCAGTCGCTTTGTGGAAGAAAGTAATGGCCAGATTTATACCATCAGCATCTGACACCGACTTCCAAATGTGTAGTACTTAACTTCATGTATTTATTTATTTATCTTATTTATTTTAGACTTTATTTGAACAGGGACAGTACACATTAATGAACATCTGCAACAGCTGTAAATGTGTCAGTGTTAGCCAAAGCTAATTTTCAACTGTAGTCCCTGGGCCGTGATGTTAAATAGGCAAGAGCTAGAGGAAGAGAAGCCAAATTATTGACCTGTTATGCTTGTTTGAATATGAAAAAAGAGGATTTGTCTAAAAATTAGTCTTAAATTTTATTGAAATTTGTCTGAAAAAGGCCTTAAAAGAGATTCAATTGAAAAGGTCAAACTTAAAATGACAGCACCAATGCATCCGTGAATGATCCATTTTTTTGTGCAGTGATAGGCCAATTGCACTGTGCAAAAAAAAAAATAATAATAAAAAAATAAAGGCATTCAACTTTATCCCAGAAACCCTGGTTGGTGCATGCCTGCTGCTGCGTATTATTTATTTCAGCAGCTTGCGATCTTCTCTTTAGAGTTTAATTTCACAGAATTTCGGGGAGGCTGTTGGCCGCACCAAACTTAGTCATTGTCTTTGTTGCGTCCGGGAAGAAGAGGTGATAATGTGACTGTCTTCAGTTTCGCTGTCACTCTTCCAACATGGTGGCCCGTCTCTCGTAACCATTGGTAACCGCTCTCCCAACGTCCTGCCATGAGAATCTATTAACTAAAAAACAAAGGCAATATTGCTCCCAGTTTGTGCTGCAATGTTTTTTTTTTTTTTTTTTTTTTTTTTTTTTTTTTTCCTCTATGGTTGAGCAAAGTGTTTGCCACAGTCATGCCATCTGTTATGTCTCCTCCTGCCCATGGTATGAAAGGATAGACAGTGCTCAGTCATAATGAACAAAACAAAAAGATGAACGCGCTGTTAAATCAGCAGTGCGTCTTGTTTACCCGCGTAGTGACTCCTTTATGATTCCGACAGCTTGCGGATGTCGCCGACACCAAGGACCAAGTGTTTCCTGTCAAAGATGGCTTCCACGCGCTCAAAGGCATTGTGAATTCTGTAAGTTCTGCGCCGCTTTCCGTGCGTGTGTGTGTGTGTGTGCGTGCGTGTGCGTGTGCATGTGGCATCGAGTGTCATTGAATTTCCAGTTCATGATCAGTTCGGGGGCTTGTGATTTCTGTGGGGGAAATTAGCAGCTGTAATCTCAGCTGTGCTTGGTGAAATTGTCTCCTCTAACCAGCCACTTTGGCAAGTCACCAGTCATCATTTTCGAGGTTCCTCCCAGTTCTGGAAATCAATAATCTTGGCAAAATAGTACAAATTGACGGGGGAAGCTGAGAGTCGGGTTCGCAGGTGGGCAAACGGGCAAAAAAAAAAAAAAAAAAAAGAAGAAGAAGAAGAAGAAGAAGAAGAAGAAGTTGGGTTTCCTGTCCTGGTTGTGGCAGAAGTGGCTCAGGATTTAAGTAGAAACACAGCGATCATTCTACCAAGGTGCATGGAAAAAGTCTATGGAAATTGCTGCTCGTTGTGTCCTCAGTTTGTAGACGGAGAAGGAAATGTCTTGCCCACTCAAGAGCAAATTAGACAAGGGAACGGGAGCAGCTTGACGGTTAGTCACGGCCCATATGACAAGCTTTCCACAGTCTTTTTGTTGTGAGGCGAGCGCACAGCGTCACACAACAACCCTCTCTGCAGCCCTTCCTCAGATGTTGTGCTTTAAAATAGCAAATGTTGTATTATTAATATTACTTTTTACATGCATAGAATAAGTGCAAAATTGAAATGTGTAGGCCTGCTGAATGGATCAGGGTAAATATTGCCTGGGTGATGCTGTGATCCGTGAGCAGCTGTCAAATGTTTAATCTCAGCAGTAAGAGTCCCTTAAACAGTGTTTATATGAAGTTTCCCAAGCAGCCTCCGCCTCCTCCTCTGCCAGCCAATTAGTGATACTTTCCATTTGCTGCAGCTTTCGACCTAAACGCTCTCAGCCAAGGCGGGGGGGTTTAGCATAGTGGTGGTGTTTGCACATCACTGTGAGCACGCTGACCCTCGCCGGAGTGGCTTGACTGAATCTTGCATCTGTGTCGAGGCCGGCATTGCCAACGATGTTTGTCAAAAAGAGGAAAACCAGATGTAGCTGTCAGACGCGAGGCTGGCAGCGCCGCGTGCCAACGGGTGTGTCCCGTTGCTGTTGTGCGATACTCGGTGCAGGGCCATGATTGATTATGTTGCCTCTCAAGCAACTGTCAAGCAAAACAGGGATTTTTTTCCCCCCATATTTTTGGCTCATGACCCCTCGCAGAGTAAAACCCTCAGAACAGCGACCTTAGATACCAAACGCCTTTTATTTTCCAAGACTGTTGCACAAAAAACATTGAGGCTGCAAGAATTTATCCCAAAAATGTAACACCATGAGTATGAATTTGTATTTTATAAATGCATTTTGTCAGTTTCAGCAATTGCATGATCCACAGGTCACATCACACTGCATTAAAGAAACAACTGGGACGCAGTTACACACATTTTGTGAAAACGACAGCGATTTAAATGCAACCGTGATGCGTTCAAAGACCTCGACAGCTTTAGTTGTTGCTCTGTTGTGTGATACTCGGTGCAGGGCCATGATTGATTATGTTGCCTCTCAAGCAACTGTCAAGCAAAACAGGGATTTTTTTCCCCCCATATTTTTGGCTCATGACCCCTTGCAGAGTAAAACCCTCAGAACAGTGACCTTAGATACCAAACGCCTTTTATTTTCCAAGACTGTTGAACAAAAAACAGTGAGGCTGCAAGAATTTATCCCAAAAATGTAACACCATGAGCATGAATTTGTATTTCATAAATGCATTTTGTCAGATTCATAAGCAATTGCATGATCCACAGGTCACATCACACTGCATTAAAGAAACAACTGGGACGCAGTTACACACATTTTGTGAAAACGACAGCGATTTAAATGCAACCGTGATGCGTTCAAAGACCTCGACAGCTTTAGTTGTTGCTCATGTTACAAAGTAGTCCTGGCTCCTCCAGTAGAAGATTTCAATAGAAGGCAGCCATGAAAAGGAAACCAATCCCTCCTCAGGGTATCAGGACAAAAGAAAACAGACTGTCTTGCAGAGTAATGTGATGTTTTATGGGCACAACAGGCCCAGTGGTTCGGATTTACATGTTTTTGCAACCCCTGGAAGGGTGGATTCGAATGTTTGAAGGAACTGTTTGTCATTCGGTGAGAAATATGCACCTCACTTTGTCATTACCGGGTCAAGGAAACCTTAGAAAGAGGAAAACAGTCTGCACATTTCTGTGCTCCAACACAGTTTAGCACAACAGCTCTTCAAGTTGTTGTGCTCGAAACTTTTTTCTTTTTTTTTTTTTTTATGAAATGTTCCCCGTTCGTTTATCTGTGGTTTTGTTTTTATCACCACCACAGCCTCCAGAATGTTTTTTAAAGGGAGCACAAGAATGTCCAACACAACAGAAACGGCTCATCGGCTCAGTCCTCAGAGGCAGAGCGAGCCGAGCGACTCTCTCTCTCTCTCAGCATCCAAATGAAACGCAGAGCATTCTTCTCTGATTAGTAATACTGGATTCCTGACTAGTTGGCCTTCTCGCTCCTCAGTTCGAGGATTTGAGATCATCTGTGCAGTCTTTCCTCATGCCGGGTCCTCGCCGCCTTTGTGACCGAACCCGTGAAAAGTACAGGGTACAGTCGTGCCTCTGGTGTGCTGCTGACAGGCGCTGCCAAAACTTTGCTTGCCTATTTATTTTTGCCTGCAAAACATACTGGGCCTTTTGTTGTCGGAGCTGCGGGCCTTTGGGAAAACCCCAAATTGCAATGTAGCCACAACATAATCGTCAACTTCCTCAAGCTACTGAACTCATCCAGTTTGTGTTGGACCGAAACCGCTGACTTCAGCACCTTGTAGCGGTGACTTAAGCGCGTCGGCCTGTGATGGCGTCCGCGTCAGACAACACAGAGCACAAACGCCGTCTCAAACCTTTCCACCTTCCCAACAAAAAGGCAAATCCATGCCTCGTCTTTTCAGATCCTCCCGCCAATTACAATGCTGGCTGAGAGATTTGGACCAAGGCCTCCTTTCCCCAAAGCCTATAAATAATTTTTGTCTCCGAGTCCCACAGAAATGAAAAGGTCCCGTTCAGCCAAATTGATCTGTCAGCATTCAAAGTTGATAATTAAATATTTCTAAAACATAAGGGATCCGTACAAGGAAAGTCAGCCAGCCGGTGACTTTAGTTACCTACTGACACATTTTGCTTTAATTTTGTCGTGTCGATCACTTTCATGAGGGTTTGTGCCTCATTTTTTTTCTCAGGGTAGACGGCTCATTTTGGAGCAAAACTTAATGGCAGCACAAGCTCGGTAGATGGGTCTTCTTATCACTTTGTGCTCAGGCAGGCAAACAGTCAATTTTGTTTTTTTGTTTTTTTTTTTCTTCTCGGAAACTGCCAAGCAAGTAATTAGACGGGGAAAATAGTGGCACAGAGGAGCAGCAGCAGATCCTTTTCCTCCCAGCTGTCATCTACAACCCTCTCCCCTTTTAACGATTCCATATCAAACCATCATATTTAATAAGGCCGCTGTAAACGCTCCCCCTTCCACACTTCAGATTGAAGTTTCGCCCAACGTCAAATGAAAGGTTCAAGTGTCCTATATTGCGGTTAATATGCTCCTTTTTACAGACTGTGTACTGGGATTTGCATAGTTTGTCCTTTGTTGATTTATTGAATCACAGAAGATAGCGCGGCTCCCTGACAGTGGGCTCACATAGGCCTCTTTATATGATAATGCAGGATCCCGGAGGTTTTTAATAGAACGGAGGAATGTAATAGTCTTGCATAATTTTCCCATAAAGGCTGACACAGCTGCCGTTTCTCCCTCCTGCTCCCCTCGCCGCTGATACTCAGCTCTCCCCTATAGCCGCCAGGCCCTGATCAGATGCAAGACATTTCTCAGGTGTTGCACCCTAATCTGTTTTCTAAACTTGACAGAGCCGATAACGGCCGGGCCTTGATGTATTTATTCTTGGCCCCCCGTGCAAAATAATGTATCCATTTCATTTTTTTTTTTTTTTTTTTTCATCCCCCAGATATTAAAGCAATCATGCACAGAGATCCTGAGAGTGGAGCCCTCCAGTGTGTGCGTGAACGGTGAGTGGAAATCCCTGCCGCTGTCTCTCCCTGCACCTGCATGCTTCCTGAGCTCCCCCTGCACCTCCTCAGACCTCCTCGGGAGGCACAGCACGGAAAAGTTTACTCTCTGTTCGGCTGTGAGGAGGTAAACGCCGCAGCCTGTTAGCGAGTCGGGTCAGAGACACTAAACCTTCGTGTTAGGAGTTGATCGATGTAGGTTCTCGGTGACTAATGCAGGTATTTTTCGACTGAGGTCACCTGTGGTCGATATTTTGCATTGATATTCAGTATCTATAAATTTGAGCTTTTTGATGCCTCCAAAAATTAGGGGATCTTTTTCAGTGTCGGTCCACTGATCCATTTCTTTCTCTTGGTGCAGCTTTGATCGTTCGTTTGAGGTCACTGGACAAAATAATTGACATAAAATCCTCTCTTTTTCCCACTGTTTGAGAAGAAAAAACAGGCTTCTGTGGGCCAAACATGAAGCAAATCAAGATATTTTTGCTTTTGCTTTGGACATGTTACTCAGGGCTTTTAGCACGGCGTGTTAGTCTTGAGGTAAATCTCCCGATAATCTGTTTTAGCCCAGTATAAGATACCAGCATTAGGACT
Organism: Myripristis murdjan; assembly: GCF_902150065.1. Lineage (NCBI taxonomy): Eukaryota > Metazoa > Chordata > Actinopteri > Holocentriformes > Holocentridae > Myripristis > Myripristis murdjan. The sequence continues at coordinate 32,945,453 of NC_043988.1, forward strand.
GGTGCATTCCTGGCAAAAAATCCAATTGTGTAGTGTTTTCATCCAGAAATGTAATCTTTTTGAGGCCTATGAAACAGCATTTAGACCATCGCGGGACACTAAAGCACAGAAACGCATGCTAGTTCATTAATTTGTCAATTCAGAAGCTCCTCACAACAAAGCGACACAGCTCACCTCTCCTTAAAATGACTGAAACCTGAGATTTACTCGATTTACAATAGTGTGATTTGCAGTTTTTAATCAAAATGGGATGCCGGTCTCATCCCGTCTCATTTTCATCCCACAGAGTCCTTCGACATCGTCCTCAGAGGGAACGGCTTCACTCTCGGCCGCAGCAACGAAGGCGTCGTCTGCAGCTTCATCGTCAACGGGCAAACCTTCAGTAAGTGGCCTCACAGCGGAGGCCGGGCCGAGGCTGCGTTCACACTGCGGCCCAAAGTCTCGCTAATCTGAATTTAGTTTATTCAGTTTTTGATTTATTTTGTTGTTTCCTCTCGTGCGGCACAAATGTGATTCGAGGAGCAAAACCCTGCACGGATTCCCGTCTTATATCTCTATATCATCTTCAGATGGGACAATGTACATGTTGAATGCTCAAATTGGATTTTTATTTATTTATTAGTATTTTTTATTTTTTTTTTTACCGTCGCCGTGACAACCAATCCATTCATCTGAGACGGCTAGACGGCAATTTCTGGCTAGCTCGGCTGAGCGGCGTTAGCATGGAAGACAATGAGACACAACAATAGAGAGAAAGCCAAATTGCTGACTGGAGCGGTTTTTGGCAAGATGCTTAAATTCAGTCACAAATATGAAGGGACATACTGTCGCCGAAATGTGTCTCAAAGCAGCAGCAAATGCAAACGGAGGAAAAAAAAACAAAAAAAAAAACAGATTTGATGTTTTTTTACTGGTGTTGTTGCTCTGTCTTTTTTCATTCTAATTTTTTTTTAACATCACCATCATTACCACAGATATGAACAGCCGTCCAGAAAAATCAAATTTGAGCAGCAAATTGGGAAATAAGGGAGACAGTCTGCATTTAGTACCACAGGTCACTCAGGCCATGAGGTTAACCCTATTAAGCCTGAACTATGAAAGAATTGGCAGAAAATTCCAATTTTTTGAAATTGGACCCTTTATTTAGTCCTATAACAAAATATATATATAAAAAAAATTCAAAAAATATGTTATTACACGACCTTTCTGGTGTATGATATATGATATGTACTTGACGTGCCAATGGTATGGTCCAGGGTGAACAGGGGAAGTGTTCAAAGGTATACAACAGTATTTTGGTCAAGTATTGATGAAACTGAAAACGAAAAACAGAATTGAAAATGTGTATCATATATGATACAAATGGCTTTATAGGGTTAAAAATGGAGTTTTGTTGTTGTTGTTTTTAAGAAAGCTGCATATTTTCCATGTGCAGAGGCTTATGATGCCTTTGTTTAACACATCTGCTGCCGAGCCAATCCTCACACATCATTTTAGCTTATAATACCTGCACATAAGCTGATAATACCTGTTCAGCCATCACAGGGAGGTCCAATTTAAAAAAAAAAAAAAAAAAAAAAAAAAAATCACTGCTAAACAAGATTATTGGCACGAAGCAGTCCATGGTCACTGAGTGCATGTGTGACGGGTCCCGCCTGCAGCCCGGGGCCTTATCGGCTGTCCGGCTCGCCCTCTGTGGGAGACTCAGAGCCTCCTGCTTCAGGTTGTACGCCCGGACAGCGTCAGGCCAAACCTCACAGATCGGTTCTTATGTTTTCATTTTATTTATTTTATTTATTTTATTTTATTTTATTTATATAGCACCTTTCCAAACCAAGGTTACAAGGTGCTTTCCGATAAAAACAAATCACAAATCAACACACATAAAACAACGATAGAGTAAATTACTAAAAGATCCCATACAACAATAAAAACGTAATACAAATACATAAAACAAGGTATTAAAAGATCTCACAGACAATAAAAACATACAAGTTACATTAAAAAACACTGATTAGTAAAAGGCCATGCGATAAAAGTGAGTCTTAAGAAGAGATTCAAAAGAAGAACAGACTTGGGCTTGGAAAGCATTTTGTCACATCCGAATCCGCTACGGCATCTGCTTACAAAGTTCATCTGAATCTCCTCAGATCCCTTATCAAAGCTTTTTTTTTTTACCTTATTTGCTGCAGGAAGTAGGATAAAGACATTAGTTTGTTTGTGATGCCGCTTTGATTAGGGTTGATTGTGCAAAGCGGCGCCCGGCCCTAAACGGACTCCTGGCCCAGCGCCGCCACGCCTCCGCTCTCCGAACGTGACTTTCTCCTCACCGTGAGCCCCGTGCCGTCGTGTTTTATTATTGGACTTTATGCCCGGCTGCAAATCAGAGTCGTGAATTTTAGCTTCGGCTCCGTGCGGCCGGCAGAGATAAGTCCCGTCTCCTGCAAAGAACGTCTGACACAAAGCGTCTTCGCATCCTCCTCCTTGTTCTGGTGTTAACTGAGGAACATGGTGATTGTGTGCAGGAAGGAAGCAGCCAAACAAACCCGGGCCTGGACTTGCACACTTATCGATGCTATCTAAACTCTGCAGCAGAGAGAGGTTATGTAGGTCACTCTTATTACGAGCCTGCAGTTTGCTCTGTGCAGAAATCCTGTTTTTTTTTTTTTTTTTTTTCTTCTCAGGGAGCAAAATGGGATTTGGCACTAAAAGCCAATCTCTCCAAGCGTTACATTTGGCTTTGGGATCTGTGGGATTGACGAATGCCAGTGGCAACACTTCTCTCCATGTCGAGCTATTTTTGATATTCAGAGATTCAACTTGACTAAAATACTTGAGCGTGAGTTTTAAAAAGGACTTCGTCACAATCAGGAAGTGGCCGTTAGCAGATGTCTTCCTGTTAGTCCTTTCTCAGTTTAGGCTGTCTCACATTCGCCCACTTGGGGCTATTTATTCCCTCGCTGGCTTTTGCATGTGTTCTGCCCAGACCTTTTTAACAGGAGGGCACCTTATAATTATGGACAGGCATTATGGCAACTATGGAACACACACCACATATGCGGAACAGATGCTACCGTCTTCTCCATCACCGAACCAGTTGGAGTCCGTCGCAGGGAGGCGACAGGAAAAAGACAGAATTTAATATGAAATGCTTTCATGGACGGCTCTGGCCTCTGTGATCTGAACCTGCGCCGGATGTACACACACACACACACACACACACTCACACATTGATCATAATCCAGGACCTGTTTCATCTTATCTGCTCTTGTTTTTTTTTTTTTTTTTTTTTTAAACAACTGCTGGAAATATGCTCCTCATGCAAAAATATTTTTACTTTTCTGGGCTGAAATGCTTTCTTAATAAGTCAAATTACTGATGAAATATATGTATTTTAGTGGAAGTAGCTCATTTAACTCATAGCTCCTCTGAATACAAAGACAGGGTTAATGAAGATATTTTCCATGTGATGCAAAAAAGGACAAGAGGACAGTTGAGTTTAGTTAATGATTATTAGTTAATGATTATTCTAAGCTTCTTTCTGCCCTTTTTTTCATATTTGAGTCATACATACATACATACATATATATTTTTAATTCCAAGTGCTCAACCCTTTTGTCAGATGCTTTGCCAAATCTTTGATGCTCAGTATCATCAGGCACCAAAGATTGGAGTTGCAGAGAATTGCACACTCAGATAAAATCTTGCAATTTAAAAAAAAAAAAAAAAAAAAAAAAACGAAAGGATCGCACTGCATCGCTCTTTATCTGCGAGCGATGCTGGACTCCTCTTGTTTTGCGAGTTTGGACTGTTTCATGCAAGTTGCTGGTTTGAGATCAGCGTGAGCATGCAGTATTTGTGCTCTGCAGCAGATGCAGTTTAAAACACAGTAAAATGCAACACTTCAATCAGAGCGTACACTCAAGTAAAACTACTTTTAACATGCCACTTTAACACTGCCAGTCTCACCTTTGTTATGCATCTGAAAACAACTTTAAGTGCATTTTGCCCGACTGTGCCGTGCATGGAGCTCACACCAGCATCTCTTCTCTTTCTTTTTTCTTTTTTTTTCCCCCCAGATCAGAAGCCAAGCTCAGTGCGGAGTGATTACGTCCTGTGTCCCGCGCCGGTGCTGTATGACGTCGGACAGTGAGTACCGGACAGCGGGTGTTTGGGTTACCCCGCTCTGTTGGTTTGGCAGAATGTGGTCATCAAAACTGCAGTTTATTTAGAATTATATTTTCAATTGATAATGATTTCCTCAATAACAATTCATATTTTTCTCTGCCTTGGAAGACGGGGAGATAGCACAGAGTTTCCTCACCATCGATTCGTCTTAAGTGTCTCTCTGCCCTTAAATAGCTGCTAACACTCACTCAGAGAAAATCATCATTTTGGGTTTGGGTTCGTGTCAGATTATGGTTTAAATACTTTTTTTTTTTTCTGGGGGTTTTCTTCCCTGACAAGGATAAAATTCAGGGGTGAAACAGTGGGTCCTTGTAATTTTTTTTGGTTTGGAAATAGGAGGAATGTGGAGGGATTTGATACTGGCAGAAAATATGAGCTATTGGTAAATCTTTAGCCCGGGTGTCCAAACCAAAACCAAGGCAAAAAGATTATTGGTCAAACCCCTGTGTGTGTGTGTGTGTGTGTGTGTGGTGGTTGCTGTGGCAGCATCGTGATTGGTCCTGCGGTGAGCCTCAGTCCACAGACGTTGACATTTTAACTCCCCAGTTTGTTTTTTTTTTGAACGTTCTGTAAAATTGAACCACCAAAAGTTTGGCTGAACGTTGCGAGGATTTCAAACGCGGTGTGAATTTTTTTCTGCAGGAGAAGCAGGGAAACAACATTAAATCATCATTAATTAACATCTGTTTGTAAAACTGCAAAACTCTGCTTGTTTTAATTACTCTCATTAGTGCGTCATTAATGTTTAAAGGCGGAATCCTAAATCCAAATTATACAGTACAAACTCTCTCCGCTGCAGACTCACTTCAGCTCCACTTTATTGTCCCTGAGGGCAAATCGTCTCTGCAGCCAGAAGCATAAAAACAAGAATAAAACACAGAAACACAAAAAAAACAGTGACAGGAGACATGACACAAGAGTCATAAATTATGGGCATCGTCATTTCTGGAGCCGCAAACTGCAGGTTTTTGAAAGTGTGTCCCAAACAGGGAAAGTCAGGGTGTTTAATAAAGTCTTGGGACGCGGAAGTCATGGAATATTGTGGGATTTTGTCCGCCTCAATTAAAAAAAAAACAAACAAAAAAAAAACAGTAACTAGTTATTTACCAGAATAATAAACTTTAATAAGACCTGTCAGGGGAAAAAAACACCTCATATTATGTTTATAGGTTTAGGTTTATAGGTTTATATCATTATGTAGGACTTGGAAATTGAAGATTTAACTCACGGAAAGCCACGGAAAAGTCATAAAATTTGCATTTGAGCGTGGATTGGGAATCCTGTCCCTGTCGCCCCCGGACTGATCACCAGATCGGAAAAGAGTGTTTTGAAAAATCACAGGAAACAAAAAGTGAGTGTGTGGCTTACTCGTCCCTTTGTCACCGGCATCATCCGGTGAAAATATGCACCGTTTGATCGCTGCTCACACACAATATTGCTTTGCTCTCTCAACAGCATGTTCGATATCGGAAGCCCACACGTGATAAACTGCTGGAAAAACTGAATTACTCATGAATTAGGCAGAAGAAAATATCTGATGTTCGGCCCACTAAAGTCAGGTTTTGTGTACTGACTTAAATCTGGGGTTACCTGGAGGAGGAAAAGTGCGAAAATGTACCGACAGCCATCGATTTTAACGTCACAAATTTCCTTTTAGAATTAGAGGCGAATACTGTAAGTCTTAAATCTGTTAAATGAATCATAAAAGTCTGATACAACTGATAGAAAAGGTTATTTTAAGGTATAAAAAAAACAGGAAAGCCGTGTTTGAGAAATACCCGGGCTCAGTGTGTGTTTGTTTTTAGCTGCTTCTAAAATTAAGATTATTTTAGTATGAAGTGACTGAATGATTCTCCTCTCTCTCTCTCTCTCTCTCTCTCTCTCACACACACACACACACACACACACTCTCACAGTCTCTAGCAGACTTCCTGTCCTCTCCTTTCACCATCTTTTATTTCTCCTTTCTCTTCTGGCATCTTGTTGTTTTTGTGTCATTCTCCTCTGTTTTCGAGCCTTGACACCATTTGTTTTCACTTTTCCATTCAGCCTGCCATCATTTCATTTTATGTCATTCTATTTTATTTTATTGGGCTTGAAATGTTTTCACAAACTCCACTGTGTTTCCTTTGTCTTGTTTTTTTTTTTCTTTAATTCCTCATCTTTTTTTTAAATTTTATTTTATTTTTTCCTTCTTTGGAATTTTGCATGGGAAAAAGCTCAAAGGCACGCGGAGCCATTCACACGTTCACAGGTGACAGACGAGCACAACAGACAGACAGACAGAGAGAGAGGGGGAAAAAAAAGAGTTGACACACTGCACTGCTCACATTTGCATTTATTTACCATTTACCGTGTGTGTCGTGATGTCACGTGCCGTCTATTTGTGTGTTCAAACAAACTAAATCTCAACCTATAACGTCTGAAAACACACTGGATGAACTCGGAGGGAAAGACTGTTTCACTCCACGCAAAGACACAGTAAACATGTAGAGCCTGACAAAAAACAGCCCGTACCTGCAACGCACAAAGAATAAAAAAAAACAAAAAAAAAAAAACAGTGTAAATACGTGTATATTCCTGGCTGGATAGCTATTGTTTGATTTCGACGTCATCCCCCTATAATCCCAAACCGTAACAGATGATCGCTAAGGCGTTCTAGATGGAACAACAGATTTTTATGTCCTCGCTGACTACAATCCAATCAAAAATGTATGATTATGAGCGCCGTTGGCTCCTCGAGGTCTTTGTGAGTTTCAGCTCAAAAAGAGATTATGCGTCGTGTGATGATGATGCCATAACGACTCCAAATCAACAGCAACCTCACCTCAGATAATCCCCACTCGTTTTCAATCCAAGCTACTTGTGATAACATGGTTTTTTTTTTTATACCAGACAACAGTGCTGAAAGTAGAAAATGCAGTTGTTAGAGATAAAGTCAGGCGGATATTTGCTGATATTTACAGCGGGCCTTTCAGCTTCGGTTGACCCGGACAGTAACAGGGTTTGCCCTCTTTCTTCTTTTTGTCCCGACTGAAAGTTAACAGTGGAAACGGTGAAGAACGGGGATTATTGATACATGCTCCGTTTTTCTTCTGCAGGATTTTGCTTGTAACATCGATATTGCAGATGTTATAGCTGTTGCAGAGGTCCTTTTATCTCACATTAGTATCACAAATATTCTGTCTGATGGAGCCAAAACACGGTTTGCTGTAAAACAAAATCTGGTGCCGCTTCTCCAAGGATGCTGCACGGCACAGTTGCAGCTCCTCAGCAGCTACATGTGTAAGCCCCCGGCCTCCAGCAGCAGCAGCTTCGCCCTGATAGGACCTGAACTGATGCTACGTGCCCGCCATTTGAAAAAGGCCTGCTTAATTAACTCTTGGCTGCCGATGGTGACCCATTAAGTAGTTAGCTGGTACGGGCGGTGAGTAAACACATCTGCTGGAGGGGCTTTAAAAGGATGTGCGACAGATGCAGCCATTCCCTCTTCCACGCTCCCCATTTAAATAATTCACCATGCACTGACAATCCCTGCACCCCGGACCACCTGCATGTAACGTCGGAGCCCGGAAACTTCCGTCTCCGTCCATCTGTCTGCCTCCGCTCCATCACCGCTACCGGCGCTCGGGGTTCTCCAATAACACGGCTGAAGAAGAATTGACTTTTTCCCCCCGCATTTCTTCCCTCATTTACTTTTTTAACCGCGCTTTGTTACACACGAGGCGCGTCCCTCGGCGAACATTCCTTGAGTGGCTGTCTAACTCCGCGTTCGACCCTGAAGCCGTGAATTACTGAGGAGCGTTCGAGCCGAGGCGCTCAGCTGCAGCTCCGGGTCCCACCGGGGACCGGATGCAGGCCGCTCCGCGTCCGACCTGGATGTCCAGGAATCACAGTGTCCTCAGTTGGTCATTGAGTGATGTAGCAGCACTCCTGGCGGAGGCATCATCTGTGGTGACAGCTGCGGCATCAGGCTGGAAACACTGGCATCTGTTGACGCCCCTCCCTTCCCACCGCTCCCCTTGAATCCCCATTAGGAGACCCCGCGTGCCCTTCTGGGGCGTCGATAGAGAGGTTAAGTGGCTGTGCTCTTGCACCAGCATGTCCTCACTTGGTGTTTTCACAATAATGGTGGAGGGCAAAAGATAACTAAGAGGGAAGTCGACACCTGCCTTTACAAAGCAGGTACAGTAGCTAATGCGGCGGGCCTCGTCAATAATTAAGCAGCCTGTCCCAGGGCCGCCGCTCGCAGCACCGCGGTGCCTCCATCTGCTCCGGTGGGGGTAGATGTTTGTGATAGAAACGCCCTGTTGTTTGACTGTCCTCTGTGTTGTGGCACAGACATGATGGACGTGCATTGATTTCTTGTCACAGTGTGAAGCTGGAACAAGTTCACTTTGATTTGAGGACACAGAACGCAAGAAGCTGTCCTGTCAGTTTGGATGTGTGATACGAGCTCCTCATGAAGAATTAAAAAACAGGATAGTAGGAAAGAATGTAAAAGGCCTGAAGAACTCATTTCCAAAAGGCTTGTATCCATTTTTTGGGGAAAACCTATCCTGGACCTGACATCCATCACGGACTGTCTCAGGATCCAGCCCGTAAAAACTGTTATCCTTCGGTTAACCGAGGGCTTAAGTTACTTGCTGCCCTTTAAAAGGTACCATATATGCATACTCTTTTAATTTTACACCACCGGTTATTTTAGGAGAGCACATGTCCAAATGTTGGATGTCTCATTTTGGAGTGCAGCTCTTCATCTGGTCCCCAGGTTTTCAGAGGCAGTCCCTCCCTCCGCCGTCAGAACGTCTGCCACACAAACTCGTGCAGAGTGATGACTCTTGGATGCCGAGTGACAGGCCTCGCATATGTTCCACTGTGAATTATTCAGCCTCCTCAATTTTCACATCTTTAAGGGAAGTTTGAAAGCCATTAGCGACACCGGCATCAGCCGGTCCAGCTGTATCGCATCACCGAGGCTTAGCGTCACGGCGGGCTTACTTTGTGACAGATTAGCGGTTGCGGGGACAAAGTTTTCCGACGTGGAGCCGCCGATATCCGGCAAGAAGAAGCCTTCTGCCGTTCAGCTGCTGCCCACTGTGTCCCTGGGAGCCCGTGTCGCTTTTTTACTGAAGTTTGACTGATCCCTTGGCCCCATGACAATCTGCCCTCTCATCTCCCATTTATTCATACATAACTGTTCGACCCACCAAGCAGCTGCAGCTCTCTCCTCACTGTCACACACTCTCTTTTATTGTCCAAAAGTTAAGTGACATGAGCATTGTTGTAAATTATTCATGTCCTTTTTTTTTTTTTCAAGTCCCACAATCCATTTTTTCAGTCCTTTTTATGCCTGTTTTTTCCCCCCTCTTTCCTCCATTACCTTTTTATGTGCGGCGCAGCGTGTTCTCCCATTTCCACAATGGCGATCGGCCCACTTTTGCAAATAGGTGAAATTTATGCGGAACAATAGCGTTTTGTTCCACTATCATCAGATGTGCAGGTGCATTCACAAAAGCCGCTTTTTAAATACACTTACATATTAATTTTAACTGGCGTTTTAATTATTATTGCCTGCCCAATTACCAAACAAAGCTTTTTTTTTCTTCTTTTGAATACTCCTGAAAATAATGGGGGATAAAGGAGCAGGAAACATGATAACCGCCTCTTTACTGTAACAGATTCTGCCTACTAAACAGTAACTCTTGAACATTACCATTTTGTGGAAAAAAAAAAACAAAAAAAAAAAACACCCTCCTGACTATGGTTGGGATGCGGTGCGTTAAGGATGTCTGGCGATGTCAGCGGGGGGGAAAAGCCGAACGTTCGTCAGTGTAACTCGCTTGGGAGCGCTCCTCATTCACATGCTGGGGTCCACACCTCCAGCTTGATTAACAACCTGCCTACCATTATCACGGATTGAGGATGTCAGCTAAATTAGCCTCTCCCCTCACCCATTGAGCAGAAGCACTTCGTTAACATGCAAGAACCTGTAACGGCTTTGCATAACCGCTTAGGCATTCAACATTTCAGACATACGCGCCGCGAACAAAGGAATATGTTCGGGTATTTCTGCAGGAATGAAGTTGAGATCAGCGTACGCCTCGACAAGTTGAGTGAAACGTCAAAGTGCATCCTTTCTTTTTTTGTTGTTGCAATCGTATATTTTAAATATTTAGTGTGGGTAAAAAAAAGAAAGGTGCAAAGGAGTCAATTTGGAATATTTAGAATACACTGCATAGTAATGGACACATGGTCTGGTTGCTCATCTGTTCTGATCCACAGGAGAATTGGTGGCCCAAGGCACAGCCCCGGGCAAAATCCTAAGCAAAGAGAGCTCTCTTGTTATTATTCCACAGCACCGGTTTTTATGCAGGCCTCCCCTGTACGCTACCACACACTCACAGCTGGCCCCTTGCAGACAATAGCGCTTTACATAGTTCTCTCTCTCTCTCCTCTTTTTTTTTTTTTTTTTTTGTCGGAGGGAGGATTTCAGGCGTTTCACTCGTTCCATATCCTGAATTCTCATTAAACCTGCGGTAATTGGATTGGGCGTAATAGACATATGGAAATTGCAGTGCCGTTCATCATTAGGGGTTTTAATTGCGCCCATTTTGGCCTCCCCATTTTCCCTCTCTAAATAAGTCATAGGAGTTCACGTGCCTTGTTACCGCCAGTCAGGCTCCTTATCCTGCACAAAGTGACGGCCGTGGTAATCACAGGGTTTTTCTTCCTTTGCGCCGAGTTCCTATCAGATTTGACCGTTTAGTTTGCGCTCTTTGTGTCCTTTGTTCAGGCCCTGTTTTTCCCCTGCTGCACCTCGTATTCAAGAGGGACCGTTTCTTAAATGATCAAGTTTTGCTCTTTCATCCGAAAGTCTCGTAACAAGTTGGTTCAGATGAGGTTTTGTGTGTGTGTGTGTAACGTTCAAAAAATAATTTCCTGATGACTGCAGGGCATGAGACGGGATTTTTACAGTGACTCCCACTGTAATGTTCATGCACCTTACTTTGTAGAGTGATGTGTTTATGGCTGCTGGTTGAACATGTTGGTGTGACTGACCTGGAACTGTCTCGTTTCCAGGACTATGGACGTTCTCATCAGCTTAAACCACGGCAAGTCCTTCATCTCCAGTGCCTACACCATCACGGCTTCAACATGTGTGAGTCTGGGTTACCCTCTTTTTTGGAACATAATGAAACGTTCCCCTGCCTTTAGAAATGCCCATTAGCTCGCTTACAATTAACTTACAAAAAAAAATGATCTTAGCACTTCTTTATCATACCGGATCACCAAGGATCAATGGGTCAGGCCTAAAATATAAATGCAGATCTCCTCATCGATCTGCAGCATCCCGGGCTGGATGTTGGAGTTGAGGCCGGATGCCCCGTCTAAATTTTCCAGTTATTGTTCCCGCTTGTGTTTTGGTTCGAAAACGACAGTGTGTGTGGTTACGGGATCATAGCAATTTTACTGTCGTGCAAGCGGCGCTCCGCCTTTTCTAAAACTCGCCATGTGAAGGGAAGAGACTAATCTCTGCTCCACACAGGCTTCAGTAGTGCTCACTGTGTGTGTGTGTGTGTGTGTGCATGTGTAGGCTTGCATGCTAGCATATAGTCATATTGCATATTTAGTTTCAGTAATGTATAATTTCAGAACATATGAGCAATGCTGAAACACAATATTTTGGCTTTTCTGTGTTTGACCATAATGAAGAGGATAATATCAGGTGCAAAATGTGCACTGGAATCACTTTGCTCTTCAAATTGGTAATTAATAGCATCAATATATTAATATTCATTGTCATGATAATAATATCTAGGAAAATAATTCGCACCATTATTGTGCACCCTTTGGCATGCATGTGCACTGCGATGTGTGCATGCATGTTGCTTCTATATGATTGATTATAAAAATGTACATCTGCACGTCTCTCCAGTTTGGGGGTGTCTAATGGTTTGGCTTTGACTCATACCGTTTGGCATCACCAAATGAATGTGACAAAATGCTTCCTACAGAATTGATGCAAAATAGCCACAGATGGGAATTTGGCCATTAGCTGAAGGCAGAGGAATGTTGGGATCTCTAAGTTGCTTTGTGGTAGCCCCCGAAGAAGTTACCTTTTGTGCATTTATTCTGCATTTGTCAGTAATAATAGTAATTTTACATTTGAGCCAAATTAGTAACTAGCTACCAGGCTGTATCTTGTAGAGCGAGACTTGATTTCTTTTTGTTTTCCTCTTGGGAATGCAGCTAAAACCGAGCACTGGTTGCAAAAAGCCGACCCTGTAACCTGTGTTTGTCTGTGTTTGTCCTGTTCTCTTGCAGTCAGACGGCAGCGTGGTGGTGATCGTGCTCCTGGTGCTGCTCTTCCTGGTGGCCGTAGCTCTCATGTGGTGGTTCTGGCCTCTGTGCTGCACAGTGGTGAGTGACGCTCATAACCCACGAGCCTTTCAGCTTCACTCGCTGCACGCCGAGCTGATGCTTCACGTCTCAGCGACACAGGGCTGCATAGAAACGACTTGGTGTATGAGAGAGACACAACAAATCCTTTAACGTGGTCAGTGGGACGTCAACTAACTGTTATTTTCGTTGTCAAATTAATTCCTCAATTATTTTTTCGATTCATCAAAGAATGTCATATATATAGTAAGAAATGCCAATCACAAGTTAGCAGAGCCAAAAGTGATGTCTTCAAATTGCTTCCTTCGCCTGAGCAGCGGCCAAAAAAAAATCCCAAATATTAATTTTATAATGATTTTAACAGTAGAAGGGAAGCAAACCTTAGCATTTGTGAAGCTGTAAACATCCAATTTGTGGTATCTTTGCGTGGTAAATGACAAACGATTAGCCAAATTGCAGTTGATTCATTTTCTGTTGGTCAACTCGTTTATTAACCGACTAATCGTTTAAACTGCAACTGTAGAAGATTTTGGGGTTGCACAAAACATGCAAAGAAACTCTCACACGTTCTCTTTTATCTGCAATTAAAAATAGTATTAAAAAAAACTGGGTTTGGTCAAATTCACAGGATCTAAAATGCTTACTCCCAGTGAAATGTTTTTAGCTGCAAGCAAAGGAGAGAGTCAGCAGTGGCAAAACTAAAATATCCTCCAAGTGTGCAAAGCTCTTCTTCTGCCAAATGGGAACTTCCTGTCTGTGCAGATGCAGCTGGTTTATATAGAGAAGTAGAGAAGCAGCCTGACATCTCAAGGAATCCCTCTGAAAACAGCAAGTTCACCATAAAACCGTGCTCCTTAACACCAAAACCGTGATGGGCCTATAGCAGGGGGGAAGCTGTCCAAGGCGGGTGAAGTGTGCCCACTTAGCCATGAGCCATAAACAAAAGCAGCCGGTGCCAGGGCGACTGAACAGCCGTGTCCGAGCCCGTCCGCACGCAGCAGGCTCGGCATTGTTCACAAGCCCGCGCTGAAGGGAAGTGGTGTCGAGCATCTGTTCGCCCCCCCTCACCTCCCGTTTACCTCGTTCACCCGCGGTGGCTTAGCAACGCCGCGGAGCGAGAGCCTCAAACAGGAAGCAGAAAGCCTGCATCCTGTGGCTCGGCAGCCTGTGTGCGAGCGCGAGTCCCCGGCCCGTGAGGAGGAGGAAGAGGAGGACGTTGCAGGGAGAGAG